>NC_085933.1:26542742-26696662 GCF_963556715.1 Cydia fagiglandana | reverse complement strand
TTTACGCAAAAAACGGCAGAAATCACGTTTTTGTATGGGAGCCCCACTTAAATATTTTTTTTTGTTTTTAGTATTTGTTGTTATATTATAGCGGCAACAGAAATACATCATCTGTGAAAATTTCAACCGTCAAGCTATCACGGTTCATGAGTTACAGCCTGGTGACAGACGGACAGAGGAGTCTTAGTAATAATTCCGTTTTGACCCCTTGGCCTTTGGGTACGGAACCCTAAAATGTTATTTTGAAGTTAAATTATGGTGGGAGGTGATGTACTGTAAGGGTGCGTGTGTGTGCGTGTAGCTGCTTGCACGTGTGCTAACGGCCGTTTGTGATTTAGGTACCTGTACGTTTACTTGTCGTTCTTGTCTACGTGACAGCGTGATAAAAAGGTGTCCTTCACTTTCTATCCTACGTGGATTTTATCACGTGGATAAAGATGGATAAAGCCATCCATAATTCGCCGGCTGCTCCTATTCCTTATCACAATAGAAGTTACGCTTTAATTTTAAAACGACATAGCATATAACTGCTAAGAAATACCTATCAAACTAACATATGTACATATACATATTATTTTTGATATTAGTTTTCGTTGCAAATTAAATCATAATAAAAAGAAAACAGCAAGTTCCTACTTAAAAACACCAGACCTTCTGATGTGCAAGTAAAACTTTACCTGCCCATATGCGTATTCAGATTTATATGATATCTAACTTTTTAGTTAGATAAATGTCGCTGTATATGCGTAAAAGGCTTCAATAAGATTATAGCTTACACTGATAATTATAAACTATGGTATACAGATAGTAAAGAAACACTATAGCAACAGTCTGTTGACAAAAATAACATTCTCCTAGAAAATCCCACTCCAGTCTAATAAGAAATTTCATAGTTCGCCGCAACCCACATAACATATTCATATTATTAATTTTATACCCGCTAGGGGTCGCATGTGGGGTTTACAGCCCGTTGTCTGTAAACAAGTGCGGCTACAACGCCGCACCAGCACCGTCGCGTCGCGCTACAACGCTGCGGTGACCCCCAGCTGTTCACACATAAATGCAAGCATTTGGGAAAAATATTTGCTAAAGTGACTGTTTCTTTTAAAAATGGAAGCGTATTTGGAAAGTGCATATTCTAGGAATAATTTAAGGTTTGTGCCAAATTAGTTCCGTGGACACGTTTTTACAGAATTGGTAGTAGATTTTAATGGCGTTCATTGGTAGAGTTACAATAGACACCAAATAACAATCATTTATAGAAAACGCCAAATAAAACTGAAATAATGTATGAAAATTATCCCGAATTCACGTCTAGAATTTATCGATTGGCATTTGTTTCAGTACTTCTTCGCCCGGCGATTGATGTATCGTTCTTCCCTAACTCATTATTAATAATGAACTCATTATTTATAATGATTCATTAAACTCAAAACTAATTCGAGCTGCAATGGAAATGACGATCGATCGATGCACAGACCATGGATTAAACTAGAGGCCGCAAATGCCGTGTGACAATCATGTGTGTGACACACTTGGTTGTCTAGCTGCTGCTGATTAGCAGCAGGATTATTTTACCATTCTTGGTGTTTACTGCATTACCTACCTCCAATAAGTGACACGCGACTGGGCACTTGCTGCATCTAGTTAAACATGGTCGATCGATCGATGCGTAATGGGAGGGAAGATGGATGATATCTCCCACAGGAGTATTTTAACTTGCAAATGAAAACGATTGCCCTTTTCTACTCGCGAAACGGTTTCCACTCGATTATGCACTTCGTTTCCAGTTTAATTTGGGCTTTACGTAATTTTTGAAGGTTTCCCGGTTGAGCGGTTGCACGAGACAACCTATAGTATTTTTCAAATAGCTTGGGTACGATGAATCAATGCTATTGGTTGATTCCCGCTTTCTCAGCCACAGTGGATAGGAAGCAATAAAATGTAACAAACAACTCATATCAGTGGCGGATTTGCCCTAAGGCCCACTAGACCCGGGCATAGGGCGGCAAATTGTGACAAAAAATTCGCTGATGATAACAAGAAATAACTCAAAATGTGTTCTATATTATTGGCGCTGCGAAAGGGGCGGCTATAGGGCCTGGGGCCTAGGGCGGCAAAGACAGTAAATCCGCTCCTGACTCTTACTGGTTTATGTACAAAATCAGCCATTGAGCGTTTTGAATAATTCAGCCCTGAGTTTGGAACAGTTCGACTGGTAGTTACAGATTATCTTGTAAAAGTTTTTGATAACGCAAGTTCAAATTTTGGTGAGTATTTCATTCGTTTTCGAACGATCGCTGTAATTTAGTTCTTTGAGAGAGTTGGCTTGACTGGATATCTGATAAAGAGTTCGGCGGAAAAATCAAACATTTATCGTGAATCAAGATTCAATATGTATTTTCACAACACCCCAAAAGAAATGGCTTTTTATTTCTTGCGAAGAGGGTTCAAAGTGCCACTTTTCTTCCCTGCTATAAGGGATCAAATGACACTTTACTGTTCTGATTTAATTTTCTTTTCTGAATACATATTTTTTAGCTTTAACTAATATTTTGGAACATGATAATTTCCTCATAGGTGATGTGAAAAACAGTACCTATACCTAATACTCAAATATTAATTAACTGATTTGACGCCCGATAACTGATTTGTGAAATACAATAGACTTGCGGCTTAATACAGACCCAAATGTATTAAGACGATTGGAACTTTAGGTACGGATAAAGAGATCACATTATACTAGTTGGTTTGTCCGAACGAAATCCTGCCTGGTTTCGCACGAATGAGAATTCATGGCTATGCATAAAGCTCCACTCCACCACACTTAGCCCAGGATTCTGACCCCCGATCACGTACAGAAGTATAAAAGTTTAGAATAAAGTTATACTGGACACGCAGTCCCAGTCGAATTTGAGTATCTTTTTAATAGACAAACAGTTGGTACGCAAACATTCAGGCTAGTTGACATGTTTCTCGAAAGTTCCGTGTTGTGGAACTTTGTGTTTGGAGCAATTTCAAAATTGTGCTGACGTCTTCGGAGTTCTTAAAGTTTTGGTGTAGTTCATCAATTTGTCGGAACGTTTACCTGGAGAAGTATGTGACGTAAGACAACAGTGAAAAAAGCTTGGAAGGGATGCTCTTCGTTCCCATTATGCAGTTAGGTATGTGAAATAGAAAATACTTTTCGACTTATCAATCATTATCATAATTACTTTTCTCTGTTTAGTCCTGTGATTGAAAATTAATAAAAGAGTGAATTGCGAAAAAAAAAACTTAATAAAGCGCAGTTAAGAAGCTGTGATTAGTCTTAACTTAATTGATTCATTTGTGTTACGAAAATTGTATTGTATTTATTGTACTTAATTCATTCATTCATAGATAAGTCTATAGCATCGCTAACACACTTTCATGTGTCAGTGTCATCTAACTTAAATAGAAATGGCTTAACTGTGGTAACACAATGGAATCAATTAACTTTAGACTTGTAATTACAGGTGCTTAACTATGTACAAATCTTTTGCAATTCACTCAAATAGCACCTACAAAAATCCTTTTATTGTCGCTCAATACAGTCAAAAAGGAAGAGCTTCACTCATTCTGCTCTACCGACCTTCTGTAAGTAGAGTATGTGTACAAACTCAAGAGTTTAAACCAGGGGCTCCAAACTGTTTTACCTGAGGACCATATTGCGCCTCAGAAACTTCGCGCGGGCCACCGTCGGGTGTCGAAGGAGGGGGGGCGGGGGTGTCTCTGGTTGCTGCAGGGCTGAATCCCTGGAGCCTGGCTGGTTGCGGGCCGGATTGGAACGCTGTCGGCGGGCCGGATTAAAACGCATCGCGGGCCGGATTTGGCCCGCGGGCCGGGGTTTGGAGAGCCCTGGTTTAAACTGTTAAAAGCGACGAAAGAGCTTGTAGACGGTCTTCCCTTGTCGACAGACGGTCTTGGCCACATTGATCTTACTTGCCGAAATATATGCCGATTTATCATACATTTCATAAGTTTTTCGTGAGTTCGGTGCAAATTATATTTCGTCAACATTACACATTTCTGTTTACAGACTTTATCTCGTTTCGCTTGTCTTACTCTATATTTTATTTGTAGCAATGTAAGCTAGGTACCTACGTTAGAAATAAAAACAACCAATGCATGCTCTTTTTGGATTCCCGGCGTATTTTCCTTACAGCTGGGTGTGTGAACACTAGAGTGGAGTGTCCACAAACGATATTTCACGCCCGAGAGCGTCAGCGGCAAAACCTATACGAGCGTTTCGAGTGCTGGCCGTTTATTGTGCGGAAATATAACGGAGTTTAAGAAAAAAAATATTTTATGTCCAGTTTATTTTGGTTAATCTGGAGAAATATAGTATTTCTGTCACTATAAAAATGTTCAAGACGACAATACATTTTGCAATAGACGTTTCAGCCACTTCTTTTTGTGACGGAAATGGCCTGAGTGGCCAAACTGTACAACACGGTTTTAAATTTCACTAGGCCACTCACCAGTATTATTTACTAACGCCCCGCCCCGGCTTCGCACGGGGTGGCACAGTTTAACAAATTATACGCCTAAAGCTACCTCAAGAATAACTCTATTGAGAGGTGAAAAACGCATGAAAATCCGTTCAGTAGTTTTTGAGTTTATCGCGAACATACGAACAAACACACAAACAGACGGACGCAGCGGGGGACTTTGTTTTATAAGGTGTAGTGACAGAGATGGCTATATTTTAATCAAATCTTATATAAGTAATATATTTTTAAGATTTCCCAATGTCTGACTTAACACAATATGTACTTACACAAAAATAAAAAATAAAACACTGGATCGCAACGCCCGGCGCCCTCGTAAGGTATATGTATTTACAACGAAATATAATTATTTTTATAAACGACTGTAATTAAAACGGTACTGGTTTCGAAAAAAATAAAATGTAATCTGCCAAAATAATAAATAGACAAAAATAGTAGCAAAAACCATAAACAAAATATATAAGGTAAATTTATAGAAAAAGGTTGTGCAATCTTGCACAATTATTATACTGGTGATATTATACGGATTTAGTCTTGGTAGTTAAGTTAGTCGAGCGACGCGTAGGTATCGGCAGTTGCGACTAAATTTTCTTTTATTTCTGAAAATGTATATTTTCTCTATTTTGTCACCCGCTATCGCCTAGGTATGTAATTAGGTAAAGCGCATTATAAAATCTACGAGTAAAATTCCAAGTAGCAATTTAACTAGAACAAGGTTAAAGGAAATAAGAAATTCCTTGTTCTCAAGCCCAGGCACAAAGTTAATTAAGTTTAAACCACTTTGTTTCATAAAAAACCTGTTGCGCTAGTTTTTGTATTCACCAGCTACAGTTAAGAGGAAAGGGGACGATGTCACGTGACCGCAGTCCCCATTTGTGTCTCTGGGTATTAAGATAACCTCACCTAACCTAAGGCCCAAGGTCCTATTTATAGTAGTAATCTTATTCAGTGCGATGGAATTTAAATCACATTTAATTAAACAGAGGAGAGAATCAATTTTCAAACAAAACCAAAATCAACTGTACCTATTCCCTGCACTAAAAGTTCAAATTTCAGTGGCAAATTCTGGACTTTTCATTTGTATGGCTCGGCCTTAGGACTTAGGAGGATAAATGTGTGTTAGTCTGTAAGGTATGTTTCTTTGTTGCCTAATATAATTCATCTAACCTAACGCGATTAAATTTTATTATTACCTTTTTTCCGATGTTTCAGCCACGTTGCTCTGGCTGTGGTCACGGATGTTGCTGGACACTGTCGTTCTAATATGGAAGAGTGATAGATAGACAGACACAAAGCAAAGCAAGCAAACCACAAAGCAAGCAAGCACAAAGCATGTTTCGTTATTGATGCGCAAGCGATTGCCACCTTAGCCAGGGACCTAGTGTAGAATTCGGCAGATTCCCACGGAACCACCGAAATACTCTCAGATTGCGCTTTAGATGTCCATATATACCTCTCTAGGGACCCACAGATTATCAGTTCGCCGGATGATATCAGCCTGTCAGTAGTCCGGAACTGTCACCTTTCCCGATTACCTGACAGGCTGATATTGTCCCGCGAACTGGTAATCTGTGGGCCCCTTTACCAATTTCGTCCTCCAGGATGGTATTGGTAAGAGGACTTGCACTGATATATAATTCTGTGACATCAGACCCATGTAATAACAGTATTAACCCTTTCCCCGTATTACATGGCATCGCGTGATTACGCCGCAATTGGCTCAATTATCCGACCTAATTATCGATATATATCGGTACAAAGCACCTCTATATTACCGATATAGCGCGTGTTAGTGTTAGCTGAGTAAACGCGGCATATGATGCCTATTCGACTTAGCTTTGTCGTGTAGGTGGATTCAGCTGGTGCCTAATGTCTGTGAAAATGTTGATAGATCTGTAGAAAATAAGGAATATCTAGACACGCGGCAGCGTGTCAAGCCAAGTTCAAGCAAAGGAACTGGCTAGCCAGCGCCGAGTGTAATATTACACGAACCACTTGGTGCCACTTTTGACCCTTCTATAACTCAAAACATCTTTGACGTAAACACATAAAACTACGTGTGTTTAATTATATCCATAAGGATATCTAGAAGCCCAAATTTCATGAAGCTAGCTCAAACGGTTATAAAGGTATGAAGGTCAAAAAGTCGTAAATTTTAAGACTGACTTATGACTTATAGTACCTAAACCTAACCTACTTCCAGATGACCTAGAAGGAGGAAATTTGGAATCCAGCTTGGTTATTGTGTGTAACCGTAGGAAAAAATCTAAAAATAAAATAAAGTTAAAAAATAGGGGGGGTCCCCATACAAAAAAACCACTTTTTATTGGGACTGACATATAAGTACCTAAACCTAACCTACTTCCAGATGACCTAGAAAGATGAAATTTGGAATCCAGCTCGGTTATTGTGTGTAACCGTAGGAAAAAATCTAAAAATAAAATAAAGTTTAAAAATAGGGGGGGTCCCCATACAAAAATCCATTTTTTATTGGGACTGATATAAGTACCTAAACCTAACCTACTTCCAGATGACCTAGAAGGATGAAATTTGGAATCCAGCTCGGTTATTGTGTGTAACCGTAGGAAAAAATCTAAAAATAAAATAAAGTTTAAAAATAGGGGGGGTCCCCATACAAAAATCCATTTTTTATTGGGACTGATATAAGTACCTAAACCTAACCTACTTCCAGATGACCTAGAAGGATGAAATTTGGAATCCAGCTCGGTTATTGTGTGTAACCGTAGGAAAAAATCTAAAAATAAAATAAAGTTTAAAAATAGGGGGGGTCCCCATACAAAAATCCATTTTTATTGGGACTGATATAAGTACCTAAACCTAACCTACTTCCAGATGACCTAGAAGGATGAAATTTGGAATCCAGCTCGGTTATTGTGTGTAAGCGTAGGAAAAAATCTAAAAATAAAAAAAAGTTAAAAAATAGGGGGGGTCCCCATACAAAAAAATATTTTTTTATTGTAGCGTTGGAACCGTTACAAGCAGATATTTGAAACTACCCCAATATATGTATTATTATATTTGCTATATTAAAATAAAGTTTAGTCAAAAAATAAGTGGTGCCCCATACAAAAAACTTTTAATACGCTCTAAACAACCGGCCAACGGTGTGTCGTCGGCGGCGCGCGGTACCACATAATTATACAAAGAACAGAAGTAAAAACCATACAGCGGAAACACAAGAAAAAACATTAAATCTCAATACCTGCCTAGTTTTCTTTACAAAAAGTATTGATATCCCACCAAAAACATAAATGTAAAAAAGGAGAGCCAAGTTCAATACAAAAATTATGCTTGGCTGTGGGGCTCGCCGCAAAAAGAATGGAGATCTAAATGACTGCCACTGCCAAGTTCTATGCAAAATCCAAATATGTATTTATAGGAACAAAATAACATTATAAACAAGTATTAAACTCTATTTCTTTGCTTTATTGGATACCTATAACAATTGCTGTTATTTAAAAAAATGTGAGATCTTAAAGTAGGTTAGATTTGGCTTGGCCAGGTTTTATCAGAATTACAATATATATAAAATGATTGATATAATGAAAACTGGCCAAGTCAAATCTAACCTACTTTAAGATCTCACATTTTTTTAAATAACAGCAATTGTTATAGGTATCCAATAAAGCAAAGAAATAGAGTTTAATACTTGTTTATAATGTTATTTTGTTCCTATAAATACATATTTGGATTTTGCATAGAACTTGGCAGTGGCAGTCATTTAGATCTCCATTCTTTTTGCGGCGAGCCCCACAGCCAAGCATAATTTTTGTATTGAACTTGGCTCTCCTTTTTTACATTTATGTTTTTGGTGGGATTAGGATAACGCCGTTCATCACTGTACATTCTAACATGGAAATACATAGTGAAGTTTGAACAGAAATCAAATCATTTGGCATAGGTATAGGTAGATTGCATTCAGCAGTCGCATATTAGAAGTTTTGAGATCATATTACGGTAAATCCTGATTGCACAGACTCTCAATTAGCACAGTTTAGAAGTTTACTGTGTCTGTGCATTTGAACTAGTAAAATGTGTGTGTGTGGCCCGATGTGGACAATAAATCTGCATGAAATACCATTTTTTTTGTTAAAACTAGTATCACAAAACTATAGACAGGTGATGTGGTCTTATCGATTACATAATGATATTTAAGGTTTTTCATTAAAATAAACTGCAGAGCTAGGTCATCATCATCTTCGTAGCGATTTTTCCCCATGGCTTTTGATAAATGTATTTTCGCAATTATATTATACTAGCCATAAGCTAGTTTAAACTTTTAGTGACTAATCACACCTTTATTGAGCAAGAAATTGTGTACATATTGGGTAAATTCAAAGCTGCGAGCGGGGTTTAAACTGGTTCTCGACGAGGTCCCAGTACATGTCATCTTGACTTAAGTCTTTGTCAATAGAGGTGACAGCGAGGTGTCGTCTATTGGGCATTAGCATGCCGAGCACTAGTACGTTTACCTTATTTAGTTTTATGCAGAAGGGATAACTGTCACTAATATGTGTTAGATAAGTGTTACTCATGTGGACCGTTTGTTGAAGTCAAAAATGTAACCAGTGCTTCGTCTATATATATTCCGTTGCAGCTTTTGTACGATGTTTTATACTCTACTTTTGATGCTAACAGTACCTACACTCCACTCGCTCTCATTACAGAGTAACGCCGAGATTAATCTATACTAATTAACGCTTGCACGATGTCATCTAATTTGTCATGTCATGTAGTATGCTGGGACGCTCGGACACAGCTAAGAGTCTGCCCCTAATTGATTCCCGGAACGACAATTGTAATTTATTCTACATATAAAACTCTAAATTTTCCTTTTTATTGGAAGTTTCCTTTGTTTTGAAATTTTCCTGAATTTTTCGAGAATTTTTCCAACTTTTTGAAACATTCCGCAACTTGCACATCTGTGTAGGCACTGAATATATCTCCATTAGTACCAAACTAAACCTAAATTGGTTTATGAATTTTCGCATTTATAATATCCATTATATACCGAAATGATTTGCATATTAATCATTAGTGGAGGGTAATAACTAATAAGGATAAACAAACACAATTTCTGGGCGTAGAAGTTTAAAAAAAGAGAGCGGGACGATCTCCACGCATTTATGTGACTGACGGGATAATGCATCAAATCGTGATGAGTGTATGGCGGAAAAAAGTGAAGGCCTTTGCCCAGCAGTTAGGCACAAATTAGGCTATGTTTATATGGATAATAGCTGGTTTTATTCATGAATCAGCTGTAAAAAGTAATGCTACTTAATAACATTGAATTAAATCGCGTACCTCAACCACAGTGTAAAAAGTAACAGTGGACCGATGCCTTTGATGTTTGCGTAAATGACTTTTAGTCAACTGCTCAAATTTTATAAACATTTCAAATAAGACACGCTATTAGCCTTTTAAGTAGTACCGAGCTACTAACAGTGGTGATGGATGCAGCTCATGGCTCCTCTACACGATGGGCCAACGCCGGCCACTCCAAGGGACGCATTTATGCGTTAGAGGGAGCAAGTGATATTGCTATCTCATTCTACCGCATGGCTGCGTCCCTTGGAGTGGCCGGGGTTAGCCCATCGTGTAGAGGAGCCATCAGGTGCCCGCGGCCCATGGCTCGCCCCTCACACCCCGCACGATTGCATTGTTTGGATGGCTTCGTCGAAAGACTATTATTGTTTTAAGTATACGTTTTATACTCTGTGCCTCAACTTAACCCTAAGAGGGTCTGTAAGGAAAGTGCACCGAAACGTAAACCTAACTCTAAACAGTTTGCCTGCATTGTAGAAGTAAACATGAACTTTGCGAAGCTGATAGACGGTGAAACAGAGGTGCTAACTCATCCAATAGCGAAGTATCAGTTAGGGAACAACATAAACAAAACTTAATCGACGTAGTTCTGAACAGCTAAGTCGATATCTTCTTACAAATAATACCCAACTATACAGATTGTAGACCGACCGCTTAAATGAGTCCTCGCCTGCGCGGTGCGGGCGGCAGCCGTACACCCGCCCGCACGTTCCCCGCCACCCTTAGTCGTCACTCCCCGTCGCCCCCGTACCGCGCAGGTGAGGACTCATTTAAGCGGTCGGTCTATCAGTGCCGTACCTTGCAGCTCTGTCAGTGGCGTACCGTGAACCAATCAAGCCGTGGGCGAAAACCATATCTGCGGGCGCTTTTCAATGTGTTTACTCAAGTTAATAAAAAAGTTGGCTTTGCGAGGCCCCTTTAAGTGCGAGGCCGTGGGCGAAGGCCCCATTCACTCACGCCTAGCTACGCCACTGGGCTCTGTGAGCTTGTAGACCTCGCATACCCCCTCATTAAAAACTGACAGGCCTACGAAAGAAACTACAGTGAATGATATTTGAATCATGTTGTTAAGTTATCGTGCGTTACGCCCGCGCCAATACATGTCCGGACAAGTACGAGCGAAATGGACGATGACTGAATGACATCAGTTAGATGTCATTCTGATATCAGTGTACGTTCGAATTGGCCTGTAAATCAACAAACAATTATTGTACTTATTTATCGAACCTGCTCACAAAATTTCACGAAAATCGGTTGAGAAATAAGACGGGGACTGGCCAAGATGTCAATCGTTATCAATTTCGATTTTATCAGGCCATCTTTTAGATAGGTACTACTTGCATTCTAGACCTATGCTTAGCTCACCGTGATCCTACTAGAAAAAAAAAAAAACAAATATGTATCTATCAATATCGTACACGGTCTCTTAACACCAAGAATGACGTTGCCCGCAACGCAGGCAGGTAAAGCACTCTACAGATTTCCCCAGGCACGCCGATGTGATTGACACTGCAAGAGATTTACGCCCCCACGTGTGGCAGTGCCTGTTTAGCGAGTATTTTTGAGGGCTGCGATTGGTTATTTTTGAAATGCACTTTTAGGATATGCAAGTTGGAACAAATGTAAATATAATAATTTGGACCCTATGTATTAAATGCACTCGATTGACTCTAATTATACAAAAACCTCGCGAGGAAACCGGTATTATTTATTCCCAATTATAAACCTGAGCAAGCTTTATTCTAACTGGCCATTATTTCTAATCTATGAAAAATAATATATATATAATGTGTCCTTTCTAAACCAAATTTTAATAGGCAACGAAACTTTATGATCCGCAAAGCATACATAACTCCACAAATGGCCGACGCTTTGAAACATAAAATTGATTTAAAACAAATGGAGCATATGCGGCCCTCCTAATGCTCCGCGTAATTTGATTAAATAATTTCTGACCCTCATCAAGTATTCGGGCTTATTTTACTTGAGCCGTTTTGTAACTAACATAAACGACTTACGTAGTTACTACGTAAAGTGTCATTCTATGGAACTTTTGCTCACTACGTAAACAAAAGTCACTAGTAAATTCATCATTCAGAGACAATTTCAATATGGCGGTTTGTTTACATAGTTAGCAAGTTCCATAGAATGACACTAGCGGCTCGATTCGGGAAATGAATTAGAGACTGATATGAAATAGTAAAGATATATGTGACGTTCCACTGCAAAAGGTACCTTATGGCGGCTGGCGCCGCGATTCGAGAAATAAAGGTTGGAGTGGAGGAAAGGGGGCCGAGACTTAGAAAAATTCGGTGTGTCCAGGGACTTTAAATGAAATCGATCGATGAGGTGTGGGGGTCGAGACTTGGAAAAATCGGTGTGGTCTCATATTGACAGGCAGTTGGAAAGATCCAGAATTTAGAATAATTCGGTGTAGCCAGGGACTTAGAAAAAATCGATGGACGAGGTGTGGGGGCCGAGAGAGACTTAGAATAATTTGGTGTGGTGTCATGTGGACGCGTACAGAAAAGGACTTAGAATAATTCTGGGGGTCAGTGACTTCGCAATCTATATGACTTTCTATGTACCTGCTCGTAACCATCCAATAAGATAGGTACATAGCTCCCAATGCAGCATACGGTCCGCCTGAGGGTACGCAGTTACCGATAGCCTTTGGACACTAATGTCGGACCTTTGAAACCTCTATATAATCATCATCATAGGCCCTCAGGAAAACCACGATAGGGAACACCCCCTGCCCCCTGCCCTTGTAATATTTGAGTTTCTGGCACACTTATTTGCGGTTGGTTTTGTCTCTTTTGGTTATCAAAAGAGTATGGAGTATGGAGTTTTTAGTTTGCCGACTGCAAAAAGGTGCGCCCCGCCCCTTTGTTAGTTCCCCAATGATCCCCGCTAGATGGCGCCATGTCGCTAGTGTCGCCTCGTCAGTGTACAAGTACATATTATCGCTATTTAGTTCCAAAACCATCCGCTATGAAGTGAATAGATGTCACTACTGAGTTGCCAGTTGCTAGTGGAATCTCGTCAGTGGACGGACACCTCTTGTTAGTTCCGGCGGTCGGCAACGGCCACCGCATGCAGCCGACGAGCCTCTCACTTGCGGCCCGCGAGCCTACCTGACTATTTTGTATACTGTAATATGACAAAAGGCGCGGCGCCGAATACACTTACACTGGCGGGTCTGCGCAAAGTTGTGAACCAAAGAGAATAGATAGTATAGAGGGCTATTGCCAAAGTAAATTTTGTAGTCACGGTACATTTACTGCCATCTATCGACACACGATTAAAACTTAAAATAAAATTGAAAATGTATAAATTAATCAAAATATGTTTACTTACGTGTAAACATATGATATGTGTTAAAATTGTTAAATATCAAACGGTGTCGTCAACGCCATCTAGCCGAGAATAGGCCAAAGGTAATGGCGCCATCTATTCGAGAATGACTTTTTCTTGATTTCCGAGGCACGTTTTTTTCTTAGACTTTATTTATCTTAGACGGAGTTATATATATCTCTGCTGTGAACGTAGTAGACCACGATTAGGTGTGACCGCAGAGCGCGCCCGCGGCGCCCGATGATGTCATGCGTCGATAGCAATAACAGCTGGACCCGGCCCGCATCCGAAAAAAACTTCAACATACACGTAAATATTGTAATTGTAAGTATGTAGAGCCGGCGTTGGTCCGCGTGTTTTGAAACCGTGATTATGAAGCAGCCTGTCTCTTCGCTAAACTCGCGCAGCGCCGCGCCGAAGCCGCTGAGCTCTCGGGTGCCAGGCGAAATTGGTACGGCAATTGTTTCGGCGTGAGAGGAGCGTGAGCGGCGTGTCCACCATCAGGCGCAATACGCACCACTGTCCGGGACCGGCTCGTATACGTAGAAAAAAAACCATTTGTTTACAACACCAAAAAAAATAAGACACTTGCCACTGCAATAATTTGTTTGAATATTTTACTCCTACGATTTAAAAAAGTACTTTTATTTACTAATTTTTTTACATAAATACAAGACGCGTTAGTAAAAAGTCGCAACATTGGAAAAATCGGTGTGGTGTCATGTTGACAGGCAGTTGGAAAGACCCGGAACTTAGAATAATTCGGTGTGGCCAGGGCCTTAGAAAAAAATGATGGACGAGGTGTGGGGGCCGAGACTTAGAATAATTCGGTGTGGTGTCATGTTGACACGTACATAATGAAGGATTTAGAATAATTCGGGGGGTCACTATATGACTTTCTATGTACCTACTCGAAACCTAGATGGCTTTGTCAGTAATAGATCGATACGCATCCAATAAGATAGATACATAGCTCCCAATGTAGCATACGGTCCGCCTGAGGGTAAGCAGTTACCGTAGCCTTTGGACGCTAATGTCGGACCTTTGAAACCTCTACATCATCATCATCATCATCATCATCATCATCATCATCATCATCATCATCATCATAGGCTCTCAGGAAAACCTCGACAGGGAACACCCCTGCCCCCTGCCCTTGTAATATTTGGGGTTCTGGTACACTTATTTGCGGTTAGTTTTGTCGCTTTTGGTTATCAAATATATGGAGTTTTTAGTTTGCCGACTGCAAAAAGGTGCGCCCTGCCCCTTTGTTAGTTCCCCAATGATCCCCACTAGATGGTGCCATGTCGCTAGTGTCGCCTCGTCAGTGTACATCACTATTTAGTTCCAAAACCATCCGCTATGAAGTGAATAGATGTCACTACTGAGTTGGGAAAAAATGGAAAAATTTACGCTTCCGGCAGGACTTGAACCCGCATCCTCCACAATCCGTGTGTTGCTCTTAACCAATTGAGCTACGGAAGCCTACCAGGACATCGCAAATCTTTCCATTCCTTTCTTTATGTAAATAGCGACATCTACCGAAAGACAATTACATCTTTTAACGGCACCGGAGTCTCAAGTTGCATTGATAATTCACCAGTAACCCATACTAAATCAATCTTTTAACAAGCAGATACGGGCAGGACTTGAACCCGTATCCTCCACAATCCGTGTGTGTGTGTTTTTTTTGCCACTTGTTAGTTCCAAAAAAATCCGCAGAGGGTGCAATTTCAATTTCAATTTCAATTTTTTTCAATTGCAAGGAGCCGTTAGATGGCACGACTTGTTAGTTCCACAATGATCCCCGCAAGATGGCAACACTTTGTGTGTGAGTTAGTTATTTATTCGCTTGAAGGCTAGCTATAGATGTCGCTAGTGGCATCTCGTCAGTGGACGGACACCGCTAGTTAGTTCCGGCGGTCGGCAACAAGCGGCCCGGCGGGCCGCTTGTTGCCGACCGCCGCCGCCGCATGCTGCCGGCGAACCTCTCACTTGCGGCCCGCGAGCCTAGTCAAAGGCGTGGCCAATCTCAACTTCGGTAACTACTATTGGGGCCGAGACTTAGAAAAATCGGTGTGGTATAATGCAGAATTATTTGACTCAGGCAGTCCCGGGACTTCCGATAATTCGTGGATGAGGTGTGGGGGCCGAGAAAAAATAGGTGCGCCGTGAAATTCATGGCGTTTACGTTGTCTCGCGACCTAAATTCATTCCGCCGCACCGCGAAATTCATTTGCCCGTATACCAAAAACAAACGCCAAAAAAGATTGCCGACCGCTAGTTGACCGTTGACCTAGTCTGTCGACCGTGGCTGTCACCGTGACTCGTGGATTATCATTTGCCATACGCAAAATTCGAAACGGCGCGCTGCGGGACGAGGTGCTGCGGGCCGCCCGAGCGCGGCGGGGCGCAACTTCAGCCGATCTTGGTCTGGCAGCGGCACCCCGCCGCATATACGTCAACGAGCGTCTTACACGTTACAACAGGCTTCTATTCAAGCAGACCCGGGATGCAGCGAATACCTCCGAGTGGAAATACGTGTGGACGAATCGCGGGCGTATCTACACACGCCGTCAACAGGGGGAACGCGCTCACTGGATTAGGAAAGAGGTAGACCTGCGGCGGGTTTTCGGCGAGGTTGCCGTGGACCTCAAGAATACATAGTATGTTTTTATGCTATAAAAATATTGGTAATAGTTACAATTTAATATTGATCTTGCGTTCTAATTGGCACATAAATGTTACTATTTGTATTATTAGATATTTTCACCTCGAAAACTTTACTTTAATAGAATGCGTCTTTAAAGTTTGTAATGTAATATTTTTTTATTTAATAAATATACAGAGAAACACTGAATATGGCCGTAGTTCACATGGGACTGTTAAATATTAGGTCAATAAATACAGGTAGGGATGAATTGCTGTGTTGTATGGAAAGACTAAAACCAGATATTTTGGCGTTGAACGAAACCTGGTTAAAAGCTGACGAATAGAAAACTGCACCTGTCATCCCGGGCTACACATTCAAGCACACACCGCGGCCCGGTGGCCGTAGAGGCGGCGGAGTGGGATTCTATGTGATGTGAGGCGCGGCCTGCGCGCCCGCGTCCGAACACACCCGGAGTCGTCGCTTGAACAAATGTGGCTAGAAGTTTCATTACTGGGAGGGTTACGAATCGCTGTCGGAACAGTTTATAGGCCAGAATCAGGATTATCTGTCGCCGGCGCAATCAACTCCTTAAGCGAATCTTTGCCTGTGAGTACCTTTGCCTACTGTAATCATATTTTTATACTTACCGATTTTAATGTCCACGCACGAACTATTGAGTTTCCTATCTCAACAAAACCTACAGCGACTGGTAGAGAAACCTACGCGTATTACAGATCAATGCGCCACTCTGCTAGACCTAGTAATAACAGATTCTCCGTCACTGTGTGTAAAAACGTCAAAGTCAATCACAACCCAGCCCTTAGTGACCACGCACTAGTTATTGCCGAACTTAATATAAAAAAACCTAAAGAAACCCCCCGTTATATTAACTACAGAGATTTGAGTAAAATAGATGAAGCAACATTTATGTCAGATCTAAAAGCCATTTGTTGGACTGAAGTCAAAAATTGCCGAGATGTAAATGAGATGGTCGAAACCTTTAACTGTCTATTAGTAAGCTTGTATGATATACACGATCCTCTGCATAAAATACGAGTGGGTGAAAAACCGCGGCCGTGGCTTACAGACAATCTGAAGCTCATGATGTCCTTGCGAGATAAAGCTTTGGCGAAAGCTAGAAAGACTAAATTGGATTCTCACATGGATTATTATAAAAGCTTGCGTAATCTAGTGAATAGAACTATAGGATGGGAAAAAAGCGCCTTTTTTGGATATTATGTTAATGAAAATATTAAAAGACCCAACAAAATGTGGCAATATTTAAAACGGTCTTCCGTGTTAGGCACGAGTAGCCAAGTTAATATACCGCACCATTTGAATAACCCAGACGAAATCAACAATTTTTTTCTTAACATACCAAACAACGGGAGATGTGAGAGATTAGCGTTTGATTATTTTCGACGAAATATGCAGCATTAAAACAAATGCGTCGGGATATGATTCGATTACCATTGATATGTTAAAAAAAACATTGCCTGTCACATTACCTGTAATAACGTACATAATAAATTACTCGATAAAATCCTGCGTTTTCCCTGAAGCTTGGAAATTGGCTAGAGTTAAACCATTGCCTAAGAGTGCCAAAGTTGAAGACCTAAAGAATCTTAGACCGATAAGCATCCTTCCAGTTATGTCTAAGATCCTGGAGCGAATCGTGTGCACGCAACTGACCTGTTACTTGGAGCGGGAAAACATTCTACCGCAAGTACAGTCAGGCTTCCGCAGTGGGCACGGCACGGCCACGGCGCTTGCTCATGTAACAGATGACATCATTAGTGCTTCAGATGAAGGGAAAGGCAGTATTCTTGTGCTTCTGGACTTCTCCAGAGCATTCGATTGTGTCAATATAGAACTCCTTCTAGAAAAGATGACGTATTATGGAATCGCACCAACTGCACGTAACTGGTTCTCTTCTTAACTGCATCTATGAACAAAATTTAGCCGATAACCTGCAGGACGTGTCCCTGGAAAAATTCCTGACCTCTATCAAGCTGAGCCACAAATCGGGTAAGAAAAATGCTGAGACCTGCAATTACGTCATCGAAGTACCAGCCCACATTCGCAAATTCCTCATTTCGCAAAACCGTGTTTTTGTTAACTGGTCATCATGCCCTGTAAGGGACTTCACCATCGTTACAAAGTGCTGGTCCTGCCACCAGTACGGCCACGCCGCCAAGTCCTGCAAGCAACCAGTGAAGACCTGCGGGCACTGCGGAGATCAAGGACACGCTGAAAACGAGTGCATGAAAAAAGAGGACCCTCCAAAGTGCGCAACCTGCACCTACTACAAGAAGGCCAACAACCACAAAACAGGTGACCCTGATTGTCCTGCTAAGAAAATGGCCGAGCAAAGGTATATAAATTCAATTGACTATGAAGGCGCCTGCTGAGCGCCACACGTACTCAGTTGTATTTGATCTTACAGTAGGGTATATTTAAGTTTAGTTTTAGTTCTCTAAATACTTAGAAATATGACTTCAGAATTAATTAATGATTTAGAATTTTTTACTATATCTGAGTCAAAATTATGTGATGTAGAAAGTTGCAAACAAAATCTGACCGGCTTTACAAAACGGCTAACAATTCTAACACAAAATATCCGTAGTATTTATAAAAATATAGACAGTCTGAGTATTTTTCTACAAAGAATTAACATTGATTGTGACATAATTGTACTAACAGAATGCTGGTTAGCAAATCATGGTAATGTCCTCCCAAATCTCGATGGCTATAATTCTTTCAGTAGCAGTATAATGTTTAACAAAAGTGACGGGGTAGTTGTCTACTCCAAAAAATCCATAGGAAATGTTATAGTTGTAGAATCGAATTTACAGGAATGCAATCACGTGCTTATTAAAATTGGCACAGATACAGCAGTAATAGCCATATACAGGCCCCCATCTTTTAAGAAAATAGATGTTTTTTTAAACTCTCTGAGCATTCTACTTCAAACTTTAGATTCGTTTAGGAACGTAGTTTTAACAGGCGACATAAATATAAATATCCTCCCAGAATGTAACGAGTTATCGACTCAGGATTACTTAAATTTTTGCTCTTTCCATGGGTTGCTCCCAGCACATACGCTTCCAACGCACCAAAGTGGGTCCTGCCTAGACCATGTCATGCTTAGGACCTCCCTATCATCCCTGGTATTAGTAATCAAATCATCACTAACGGATCATAGCGCTGTCCTACTAACCTTAAACCTAAAAGTCACTAAATGTAAACAGACGCAGCTTTTTACTAAAATTGATTATAATAAACTTGAAAAAGACTTATGCAATATTGATTTTGCCCCAGTTTACAATTGTGCTGACGCTGACCTTGCGATGTCGCTCTTTATACATAATATACGAAGTGCTGTTTTACGTAATACAAAGCATATTAGATTAAACAAAAAAACCACCAATATTAAGCCATGGGTAACTTCTGGTCTAATTCGCTGTATGCAAAACAGGGACAAATTACATATTAAAGCTAAATCTGACCCGAAAAACACAGTGCTACAAACTACATATAAAAGGTACCGTAATTATTGCAACGACCTTCTAAAGAAGATCAAAACAAATTTTGAAAGAAGTAAACTAGAAGAAGCTGGCAATGATAGTAAAAGGATCTGGAAACAAGTTAAAAATCTAACCTGTACTCCCAAAAAACATGACTCATCCTCAGATTTATTAATATCACAATGCTCGCCACTTGAGTCTGCTAACCGTGCGAATAATTACTTTGTTAATGTAGGTAAAAACTTAGCGGATAAAATTCAAAGTCTCCCCCCGAGATCAAATTCATTCCCAATTTCCACTGCCAGTAGCTTAAAATCCTTTGCTCTGTTTCAGACTGACGAAACGGAGGTAAATAGGATTATTGCAGGACTGAAAGATGCATGTGCGGTTGGTTGGGATGGCATCTCAAACCGAATACTTAAGCAGTTCAAACACATAGTCACCCCTCCACTAACCCACATCCTACAAAAATGCCTAACTGATGGAATTTTTCCAAAGTGCTTGAAAAAAGCTGTCGTAGTCCCGGTTTATAAATCAGGAAATAAATCCCATATTAACAACTACAGACCTATATCTCTTCTTCCTGCTGTCTCTAAAGTTTTAGAAAAAATAATTAACAACAGGCTTGTGAAATACTTAGAGAAAAACTCACTATTGTCAAATATGCAATTCGGTTTCCGACCAGGATTATCAACTTCCGATGCTGTACATCATTTAACAGACCATATTACTCGAGAACTTGACAGAGGTAATCATACAATTGGCATCTTCCTAGATCTTGCAAAAGCTTTCGATTCAGTCTCGGTTCCCTTACTGTTGCGTAAGCTTGAACGGTTTGGTATTAGAGGAAAACAGCTCAATCTTTTCGAAAACTACCTCACGGACAGGTGGCAATGCGTGAAAATAGGCAGTGTGGTCAGCTCTGATCAGAAAAATAACAATTATGCTGTTCCTCAAGGAAGTATACTCGGTCCGACCTTATTTTTAATTTACATAAATGATCTGAGTAAGCTACATCTCAGCTGTGGCAAAATTATATCCTACGCCGACGACACTGTCTTAATTTTTTCAGCAAGCACAGAAAGTGAGGCATATTTGCATGCACAAAATGGTTTCGATATTGTAAATAATTGGTTACATCAACACTTACTAACACTAAATGCAGATAAAACGAATATCGTTCATTTCAACATGAGAAATAAAAGGCATAACTCTACCTACCCTTTAATTTACGCTCACTGTTGCACCGATGCCGGGGAGAATAACTGTAGCTGCCCTAATATTTCACCCGCCAGTAAGGTAAAGTATCTAGGCATAATTGTTAATGACACTCTGTCTTTTAGACCGCATATTGATGCGTTGAGTGGTAAAATTCGTAAACTGATATTTGTTTTCAAAAGACTTCGTACCATTGCAGACCTAAAGTTAATTACCCAAATCTATTATGCTCTATGCCAGTCATTAATAACATACTGCATCACGTCATGGGGAGGAGCAGCCAAAACACACCTGTTAATGGCTGAAAGAGCTCAACGAGCTATTTTAAAGGTCTCTTTCTTCCGACCCTATCAATACCCGACTGACCTATTATATAAATCCTGTAAAGTCTTAACTGTTAGACAATTGTTCATATTAAACACAGTCTTAAAACAGCACAAAGTACTTCCTTACAGCATGCAAATTACTAACAAGAGGCGAAAGGATCTAGTTTGTAGCCAATTGACTGACACAAAACATGCGTTTTCAAATAACTTCTTTATGTATCTAGCTCCACGACTATACAATAAACTAAACGCAGATTGCTGTATTTACCACTTAAGTTTGGGTGAATGTAAGAAGGTTGTACAAAAAGCCTTGGAAAGTAAATCGTATGACGACACAGAGAAATTACTAACGAACCCTAAATAAGTAAATAATTATTAAGTTCCTTCTCGTTTACTGATGCACTAAGCGGAAATCATGTTTTTGCTAAGTTGCTTTATTTTGTTATTAGCATAAATCACGTATTTAAGTCTTAAACTGTAATATATGTAACATACGCCACAAACCTAGATTAGTCATTACTCATTATTGCCATGTAATTAATTTTAGAATTATAGGTATGGTTTGTTTTTATAGTAAGCACATAATCATTATTTAGCCATATTTCTAGAATGTAAACATATCAAACTGATACCTACATTGAAATTTAACTCATAAGTTTGCCGTTATGTTAGTTATTATTTATTTAAGTAGTTTTATTTTTTCAACCTGAGATACAGGATTTTCCTAGTTCAGGTAGAAGTCATTAAAAAGCCTTACTTGATAAGATATTATTAACCTAATGTTAAATGTATAACTATGTTTTTCTGAATAAAAATTTTATTTATTTATTTATTATTTATTTATATCTGACAGGGCGTAGGCAATATGTAGAGACAGAAACGGATATGGGGAATCAACTAAAGTCTTCAGTAAAATTAATTGAAAAGGGCACGCCCCAAGGCTCAATTTTGAGTCCTATCCTGTTTATCCTTTTTACTACTGACCTACAAAACTGTCTAAACTACTGTAAAGTTCATCTTTACGCCGACGACACCCAGCTCTATTTCTCTTTTGACCCTAAAGATACTCTCAAAGCTGTAGAAATGATAAACGAAGATCTGACTAATATTTATAACTGGGCACTAAATAACCATCTTATTCTCAACCCTACAAAAACAAAATATCTCATTTTGGGAACAAAACATCAATGCCAGAAAATAACTGATTTCCAACCCAATCTAGAAATCAACTCGCAACGTCTCGAAGTATCACACACAGCCAGAAATCTCGGTTTAATTATGGATGGCGAACTGCGTTATATAGAGCATGTAAACGGAAAGATACGGAACGATTTTTATCGTCTTAAGGTTTTATACGGACTTAGAGAATATCTATCCGAAAAGGTTCGAGTCTTGCTAGCCGAGTCTTTAGTTCTCTCACAATTTAATTATTGTAACACTGTGTACGGTACCAGGATACTAAATAAAACTGCGCAAGCTATTCAGCGTGTGCAAAACGCATGCGCGAGGTTTTGTTTTAATGTTCCTCGTCGGGCGCACATCACGCCCTACCTTAACGAGAAGGGAATTCTAAAAATGAACCTACGACGGGAAATGCACATGGCTTCGCTTGTGCACAAAGTTGTACACACAAAAAGACCTGAATATCTGTTTAAAAAAATTGCATGGGCAAAGGATCAACATCATTTTAAAAACAACGGGACCCAACAACGCGTCTTTCAGGAGTCTGATTATGTCTACGGCATGGCTTCTGTCAAACTCTATCAGATTATCCTCTGCTTCTGATATTTCAGTCCACTCTTGGCCTGGTTCAAGATGGAAACTACAAGCTCGCGTCTCCGGAGAAATATAAATGTTATGTTTTAATAACAATTCTGCCCGCAATGGATCAGGAATAACCAACGGTACCATGGTACATCCACCAAATATACATCTGGACTGGTTTTCTGGCGTTCTTGTTAATTCTGATGAAATAGCACTTTCACTATCATGTCCATCTTCATCTCTTTGGGGCGGTGGACCTAATTCTCCATTCATTTCAAAGTTGGAACCGTTTTGAAATGACATACTTGAATTAAATGGCAACAAAAAACTCTTTTGGCAATAAATTATTTAAAACTTGGTATCGCGCTTGCGTTGACACTGCTCGCTTCACTGGATACAATGCAACTAATATGTTTTACTACTACTACCCTCCAGGCAAGTTTGACATCTAAAGGCCGAGCCACACCGGCTTGCGTGTGCGTGACGTGCGCGTGTGCGTGCGCTAAAATGTTGGAGCCGCACACGCACACGTCACGCTAGCGGTGTGCCGTCTCTCATAAGGATCTGCATACTACAACGCCGCACGCGCAAATGCACGTCACGCACACGCAGCCGGTGTGCACATGCCTTAATCCGTAACATACTCGATCGTATTTTTACCGCAACGCCTGAGAGTAATTACTTCTACACTTTTTGTGTGTTTGCCTAGATTTCCAAGTCAGGCGCTGCAATAATTATTTCTCACAAAAAGTTTGTGGCACCGTAAGTTCGTATATTCAAAATAAAATGAGGAATTTCGTAAGCTAGGTCAGTATAGAATTGTTATAGAATTATTTGATGGCATATATGTGCCTGTACGATAAGCAGTAATAGACGTTTAATGGTGGCGCTGCTGTGGAGTATGCTCTACAGCAGCGCCACCTTATAATAAAGCGCACAACGAAGATAGTGATATAGATATTTTTTAAACTAGTCTAGAATTTTATAGATGTTGTGGAAAGTTGTTAACTGATCTAGCATAGACCAAAATTTGGGACTAACCTGGTGTACGACGTGGAACTGTCTTCAGGGGCCCCTGTTCCTTCGATGATGAATGTAGCAACCTCATAGGCTGGCGTCGAGAGACTTCTTCAATTTGTGCTGAACACTTTGATCTTTGATTTTTGTTTTTATATAGCTCAAGCTTACGGAGCGAGCAGTTAGCGGCGGCGATTCGATTTTGAGATCGTTAGGAAAGTAATAATGGCAATTGGCAACACTCGAGCTTCCAGTGTTGCGCGCTTTCAAAAAGCGTTCCGTTGCAGGCTTATCCCGTTTTGGAATATGCTAGACGATTAAGTATTAACCGATTGAAAAATAATAAAAAGTAAATACGTAGTATTTGTGCGTACATATACAAAAGTACCGAACATGCCGCCGGCCATAAAATAATGCTTATTTTATCTAAGAACTATCATACAGAATGCTATACTAACTTAGGACTAAAAACATGTAATGCTATACCTAAGAGATGCCTATTCAACAGGCAGTGGGCAGACCTTAACTACAGGTCGCTTAGTAAGAGTATTACCGATGCGTACAGTTACGACTCTAGTAATACCGTCGGCGCCGGGATGCAGTTGATGTACGCGCGCGAGACGCCATTGCAATGGTGGCAGTGTGTTGTCTATCAACACTACTACAGAACCCTCCCGAAGGGGTGTGTTAGTATTGTCGTGGAACCATTTACCTCTTGGTTGAAGCTGGTGTAAATATTCTACGCTCCAGCGTTTCCAAAAATGTTGAACAGCTTGTTGAATAACCTGCCATCTAGCGAGGCGGTTTGGATTGTCGTTAGACAAGTCAAATTCAGGTAAAGACGTTAATGGTTCCCCGATGGGGAAATGTCCCGGAGTAAGGGGTAATGGATCAGTAGGATCATTACTGAGTTGACAGAGAGGTCTTGAATTACAGACCGCTTCAATTTGACAGAGCAGAGTATTAAATTCGTCCTGAGTTAGTTTTAGTGTACCTATGACACGATGTAAGTGTCGTTTCAGACTACCTACGGCTCGTTCGACGAGACCGGCAAAATGCGAAGCATATGGAGGATTAAACTGCCAGGTGATTTGCATGTTTGTCAGCTGATTGTTTATAGCAGTCTGATTTGACTCGTTTCGCAGAAACGTGAAAAGTTCGGAAAGATATCTGTCGCAACCTACAAAATTCCGTCCGCAGTCGGAACGGATTGTTTTGCAATACCCGCGTCGGGATATGAACCTACGCAATGCGTTCAGAAAAGATTCGGTTGAAAGATCAGGAACTAATTCCAAATGGATTGCTTTCGTTGATTGGCAAACGAACACGCATACATATGATTTATAAACTTTCGCGTTACGAAGTTTACTTGATTTAAGAAAGAAATGTCCCGCAAAATCAACGGAAGTATTTAAGAAGGGACGAAGTGAACGAACCCTAGTAGTAGGTAACTGAGCCATTGATGGCTGTGGTGCGACAGGTCGTGCACGAACACACGATACGCAGCGTCGTGTACGCATACGCACAGCATCGCGAGCACACAGGATCCAGTAGGTCTGTGCGAGGGCAAACTGTAAAGTTTGAGGTCCCACATGTAAATGTGTTTTATGATAGAAATCTATCAGAATATTCGTGAAATGATGTTTCTTAGGTAACAGAATCTGATGCTTGGCATCATACGGTACGTTGGCCCGATTTATTCTGCCGCCGACCCTGAGGAGTCCGGCATCGTCCAAGAAAGGTTTCAGTTTCTGAAGACGTTTAGTACATCTGTCGTCGTCCTTGAGACGCGAGATGTCTTCAGAAAAGCATTTACTTTGGACAAGTGATATAATTCGACTGAGAGCTTGTTTGGTCTCAGGAACTGTGACATGTTTAGTCGTAGGACTATTAGTTTTACGACATTTGTTTATGAATCTTAACATATACGAAATGACGCGTAGCATCCTTGGAAGCGATGAAAAGCGCTCAATGAACTCTAAGCATTTAGTAGGTTCATTGGTTTGTGTGAGAAGAACATGCTTGCGACGTTCTTCGTCGGTGTGGCATACGACGTTAGTCTTAGGCCACTCAGACTCATTTTGACTGAGCCATGAAGGTCCCGTGAACCATAGTTGATGGTTCAACTGAGATGGGAGAACACCACGCGACGCTGGGTCTGCGGGGTTGTCTGCGGATTGAACGTGGTGCCACTGCGAGGCAGGCACGTTGCTTGTTGTCTCCGCTATGCGGTTAGGCACGAATGTCCGCCACTTGTCTGGAGACGAACGTAACCAGGCAAGAGTTATAGTCGAATCGGACCAAGCGTAGACTTGGTCGAAAGACAGTCTACTGCTGTAAGCAGTGAGAACCTTTTTTATCAATTTTGATAAGAGATGAGCACCACATAGCTCCAATATCGGAATAGTGAGCCGTTTTAGCGGCGCAACTTTTGTTTTACCTATAAGAAAGTTGGTGGGTGCTGATGGCACCGTTCGAGTCAACAACACGAATGTAGACGCAGGCGGTGTACGCCTTTTCAGATGCGTCTGAAAAGCCATGAAGTGACACTTGATGTGTGCTAGGAAGCACATGACGAGGTAATACGATGTCTTGTAGCAACGGCAGTTCGTCGATGAACCGAAACCACAAGTCGCAGATACCCTGTGGAGGAGCAGCATCCCAACCTGAGCCTGATACCCATAAAAGTTGGATTAAATGCTTCACGAATACAGTCACTGGACTTAGAAATCCGAGGGGATCGTAAATCTTGGCGATTTTCGATAGGAAAAAATGTCAGATTTAGGGTTCCACTTGAGCCCTAAGACCTTGACGGAAGTGTCAGTGTCAAGTGCTGACAAAACTCTGAACTATTACTGGTCCATTTGCGGAGTTCGAAGGTTCCTGCTTTGCAAATGCCCGGAATGGCTAACTAGACTGGCCTCTACTTGGGCCCACTTCTTAGAATCGAAAAAGTCAATCTTTTTTATTTTCACATGTACTTGGCGCGCGCGAGTAATGGTCCACGGCTCTGTCAGTCTGTTGATGTGCGGACGGAAACTGCGCGTCTCCATTCCCCGCTGGATACCTATCCATTTGGGCACGGTCTTCCACCACCGCGAACCCTCAGACTTCTAAGTTTTGCACCGCGGGTGACAGGCACACCGACAGCGGAGTCTTAGTAATAGGGTCCCGTTTTAACGCTTTAGGGACCCACTATCAGTCATGCACGGCGCGCACCGAGACGTGTGACCCGTGCCGCGACCCACCACCGACTGGTGTACATACGACCTTTTTGCGCCGCGTTGCCGAAAATGTATGAGTGGTGGGGATAGGGCTATATATTGCGAGGTGGCTTCGCGCGCGACTCTTACATCTATGAAACTTCGAGGAGCAAGGATGTTAGAGAGTTCGGCACGCTCTCCTCTTCAGTTTCAAAATATATATATATATATATACACATATACGATAGAAGCTCTCGGGCGCCAGGCGAATTCATTCCGCCGCACCGCGAAATTCTTTTTCCCGTGTACCAAAAAAAAACGCCAATAAGGTTCACAATTGTTGAAATGAAAACTTCTTTAGCGGCGCTGTGCACTTTTTGAGGTGTGGAGAAAATGTTAAACTCGAGACAGCGCTTACGCTAAGCCTTAGCCTAATGTATGCCTGAGCCTGCTGTTTCGTTTAGGCGGCGCAGGGCGCTTGCGTGACGTCATTGTTTGGTTTAAATGCCATCTAGTGAGTTTTCCTCAAACTGGTATTAATATAATGGCCCAGTTAAATTAAGGGTTTCACCTCGGAATGAGAGATAATAAGCTGGAAACTCGTATACACCTTAGTTATGACATTTTAAAGGTTCTCTTAAAAGTCGACGCATATATCGTGTGCGCGTCGGAAGTTATTCCAGGTCAAAGGTCATAAAAACTGGTTATTCGCGGATATCAAGTTTCCTATAGCTCCAATTTTATTGACATGTAGTTAAAATAGCGAGATGAAGTAGTTTTAAGTTCATTCTTATTCGTTTTCTTTGTTAGAAAGTACATTGTTTTAGTTCCAAAAATAGATTCCCCATCCATAATTTATCCGGAAATGATATATCACCTGTCCTAATATGTATAGCTTTAGAGAAATGATGCTTCAATTGAAGCGCGGCAGCGTCGAACTTAACCCCCCTCCCCCCACTAAATGTGCCGTGGCTCTCGATGTCTCCCGATCAGAATCTACTCAGACCAGCTAAAAATCAACTGTGCCAAGTTTCAGCGCATAGTCACAAAATGTAAGGTCTCATTCACTATCAAACCAACTTATAGTACTTATGTCTGATCACTGCGCTTTCTGTGCCCTATATCTTGAAAACGGCTAATCTCATGAAAAAATGTTCGATGCTTAACGTGTCACAAATTTTATGCTCTACAATTCTTCCCTACATGTAAACAGCGGTGGAGTTATAGAAATCTTGATATTTGCAAAAAACCGATTTTCATGAACTTTGACCTTGATTAACTTGTGACGCGCACATGATATATGCGTCGACTTTTAAGAGAACCTTTAAAATGTCATAACGAAGGTGTATACGAGTTTCCAGCTTATTATCTCTCATTCCGAGGTTGACCCCCTTTTTAGGGTTCCGTACCTCAAAAGGAAAAAACGGAACCCTTATAGGATCACTCGTGCGTCTGTCTGTCCGTCCGTCTGTCACAGCCAATTTGCTCGGAAACTACTGGACCAATTAAGTTGAAATTTGGTACACAGATGTAAGATTGTGACCCAAAGACGGATATGTAACGCCAACAAATAAATTTTAAACATAAGGGCTACTTTTGGGGGGTAAAAGATAAAATTAAAAAATAAAGTTTTGCAAACTATATCGTGTTACATATCAAACGAAAGAGCTTATTGTGGGCATCTCAAATATATTTTTTTTATAAATTTACGATAAAGAGTATAGAAGTTATTCAAGAAAATAGACAAAAAATGACCATTCCCCCCCCTCTATCTCCGAAACTATAAGGTCTAAAATTCTGAAAAAAATACACTAAATAGTCCTTTACCTAAAGATGACAGGAAAACCTATTAGAAATCTAGAGTCAAGCTTGAGTCGGATTTAAGAACAAAAATGTGGTTTCGGTTATTTTAGGGACAAAGCCGCAATGGTTCAGGTGAAACGTGATGTAGACAGCTATTGTGAAGGCCCTAGGCCTATATCCGCATAAGGCCGAAGGCCCGAAGCGTCCCGAAGAGGCGTGCCTTTAGCTTCAAGCATGAGTCGGACTGAAGACAAAAAATGCGACTAGGCTGTATCTGGCACACAGCCGCAATAGTACTTGTAGTACTGATTGATTAGGTTACTATTGTTACGTATTTTAAAAAGCAAAAAATAAACTAAGTGTATTCCAGTTGCCAACGTACAACCCCGAAATCGCGAAGAAAAATTTGGCTGTTTCATACATTTTGGCTGGTCCGTTTTCTATGGGAGGATACATTTTTTTTTCGATTTCGGCATTGGTCCCATAGTAAAAGTTGTAAAGCTCAGTATAATCCCAAAACCTCCCTGGCTGAGGGAATGCACTTATTTTTTGGCCACCCTGTAGGTATTATCTCTCTTCGGCCTTCGTTTTTAAAACACTTGCGAAAGTTGTAGGAAGCGCGACCCATCGCGTCGGACGCTCTGAGCTATCAGCCCTACAAGGAGCTCGGTCTTCAGTCTTCGCATTTGGACACTAGTACTATTGTTCGGCATTTAATCTTCCTATCTAAGCTACTTTGCATAGTTGCGGAGATATAAGCCACCACGCCAGAAAACTTCATGTTACATCTGGTTTTTGATTGACCCATTCGGGTTTTTCAAGACGTTTTATTCACGTCACGTTTCACGTACAGAAAAAATATTGAAAATTGTGTGATGTACGGAACCCTTGCAACGCGAGTCCGACTCGCACTTGACCAGTTTTTTTAGGCTTAAGATGACTGGCCCATAACTGTAGTATTCACAGTGATGTGCTTAGGGGTTACAAGTAATGCTACGAAATAACGCTAGATGGCGTTAACCTCAATAATACACATTACTGCAGATATTTTGCACTAGATGGCGCTGTTATTAATATTTTGAGTTACAATGTCGTTGAGTTTTCACTTCTGCCGACACTCCCGCCGGAGTGCAGCCCGTTGTTTTTTTCTTTTTTTTTTAAACACTAGGACTCTCCGTCTAGGACTTATCGAAAGATCGAAAAGATTCTGCGGGACGACGCGCAAGTGTGCGCCTGACTGTCACCGGCCGAGTACTTTCGTCTAGTCTGTCGACCGTGGCTGTCGCCGTGACTCGAGTGGATTATCATTTGCCATACGCAAAATGTTGCGGCGCGTGCACGGCGCGCACCGAGACGTGTGACCCGTGCTGCGTCCCACCACCGACTGGTGTACATACGACCTTTTTGCGCCGCGTTGCCGAAAATGTATGAGTGGTGGGGATAGGGGTATATATTGCGAGGTGGCTTCGCGCGCGACTCTTACATCTATGAAACTTCGAGGAGCAAGGATGTTAGAGAGCTCGGCACGCTTTCCTCTCAGTTTCTATATATATATATATATATATATATATATATATATATATACATATACGATACGGGCGCCAGGCGAATTCATTCCGCTGCACCGCGAAATTCGTACGGCAATTGTTTCTGCGTGAGAGGAGCGCCGGGCACATCTTGGCAGCGGGCCGAGTGTCGTCGCGGTACCCGCCCGGATGGCTATCTAGACTGGCCTCTTGTCGGGCCTACTTCTTAATAGTCAATCTTACGTCTCATTTTGGTCGCGTGGTCCGTCTATGGCTCTGTGATGTCACCCCTCTACCAGCTTCAGTCCGATAGGCCCGCGCATTGACCGTCCCGACGACGGAAGGTACCTAGTGCCTCGAGTCGCCGATCAGTGACCCGGGTAGGCCGCGTAGCCCACCCAAGGTAGCCAAGTGTTAGTTCGGGCAAGGAGCCGATAGATGGCACGAATTGCTAGTTCCGCAATTATCCCTGCAAGATGGATGTCGCTAGTGGCATCTCGTCAGTGGACGGACACCGCTAGTTAGTTCCGGCGGTCGGCAACAAGCGGCCCGCCGGGCCGCTTGTTGCCGACCGCCGCCGCCGCATGCGGCCGACGAACCTCTCACTTGCGGCCCGCGAGCCTACCTGGCTATTTTGTATACTGAAATATGACAAACAGGCGCGGCGCCGAATACACTTGCACTGGCGGCTCTGCACAACGATGTGAAAATAGCAAACCACGATTAGGTGACCGCAGAGCGCGCCCGCGGCGCCCGATGATGTCATGCGTCGACGATAGCAATAAAAGCTGGATCCGGCCCGTATACGAAAAAAAACGTCAACACACACGTAATAAATATTGTAATTGTAGGTACCTATGTAGAGCCGGCGTCGGTCCGCGTGTCTTGAAACCGTGATATGGAGCAACCAGTCTCTTCGTTAAACTCGCGCAGTGCCGTGCCGAAGCCGCTGAGCTCTCGGGTGCCAGGCGAAATTCGTACGGCAATTGTTTCGGCATGAGAGGGGCGCGCGTGAGCGGCGTGTCCACCATCAGGCGCAATGCGCACAGTGGTCCGGGACCGGTTCGTATACGAAGAAAAAAAACATTTATCTTTATATATTTCTTTATTTAGAAAACATAGTCATACCTTTACATTAGGTTAAGAATATATCTTAATCTTAGTCGTTAATGTCATGATCACTGGTGGAGACAACCTCCTCGTCCTCCTCCGGGACCAAGCACTGTTGAAGCACGGGCTCTATGTGGAACTGGATGCCCGGGCGGCCGCGTGACGTCACATCTGCTCCATAACTTCTATCTAGAATGATTAGAATACGTTGTGTTGTAAACCACGTGTTCTCGTGACGTCATCGCCTAGCTATACTTTACCTCCTGAGTCCCAGACACAAATAAATTGAAATCGAAATTTCAACCTTATTGCGTCCGAGTTTTATTGAAGTGAAAACTTCTTTAGCGGCGCTGAGCACTTTTTGAGGTGGGGAAAAAATGATAAACTCGATTCAGCGTAACGCGTAACGTAACGCTGACGTCATGTGTCACGGACAATGTTATTCACCACAGAACTTTAGTCATAACGTATGGTAATCAGGTCAATTATTTAAAACTGGACTTTTGTATTAAGCAATAAAACTCAATGTTCTAATTTTGTACAGGCTGAAATACGAGGATCTCACAGTTAATTACCTTCTCCAGTAGACATCGTGGCATACAAATTGTAGATTTGGTATGTTTGATCAGTATGTTTTGTGCGGCACTAGCGTCCCTAATTGTGGAGTGTAGACTGTAACTTTTAGTGAAGGGGTTCGTTGGGTGAAGCGTAGAAACTCGCCGCTGGAACGCGCTGGCCGCTGTGCTGTCTCGAAGTCCGCTATACCTCCATTTACCGGTATATGTGTTGTGTGAAATAAAAAACACATATGTCTGATTTTAATTACTGGAGAGTGTTCAGGCAAGTGAATAGGAATGGCCGGGCGATATGTATCTCTGAACTACCTAGTGGATATTATATGCAGAGTAAGTTTTATTTATTTCTGCCAATCTCGTTAATTATAAGCACGTATGAAAGGAGCACGAATCCTAGACTTATAAATAGATACAATATTAAGCACGTATGAAAGGAGCATGAATCCTAGACTTATAACTAGATATAAAACATTCCACGCAATTCATTTAACATAATATACGAGCACAAAGTAAAACATGATATACAAAAGTAAAAATAGCAACCTAAACGTAAAGACTAATTTAACACATGCATGAACCCTAATAGCTATTTACGATAGTCTCCCCCACGTGTGTCAACACCGTCTTCATGCGCGGAGTAAATGGGGATAAGTCTAGAAACTGGGCGGCGGACGTCACCTACGCGTGTGCGAACAATGGCCATCCAGGCCAGGATATAGCTGGGCGATTACTACGCCTCTGGGCCACGTTCCTCGTCAGTACGTCACCTTCATGCAGTTTCTTTACGTTCAGTACTTTTAATGCGGTTTTTACGCTGCCCACGAGCCGTTCCCAGGCACCGCCAGCGGAGGGGTTGCCGGGTGGAATTTTCTTCGATTGTATGGCGCTCGCGCTCGGTCAAAATGGGCTTGAGACTGTCGGGCAGCGTCTCTTTGGCCTCTGCTAGTTCTCATTCCGCGCCGTGGTAGTTAGTGGCGTTGTCGGAATAGAGAACTGTAGGCGTGCCGCGTCGCGCTATCGTTCGGCGTAGCGACAGAAACGTGTATATTAGGATGCCGAAAGTAAGGCGGCAAACTCGTTGATGGCGGTTGGGTGGTTGCCGTGATCGAAGAGTGCATGAAAATGGTGTACTAATAACTTGACGAAATCTTCGTTCTCATGCCAGGCAGGTATGTGCATGTCTTTTTCAAGTTGTACAGCCATTTTTTGTAGCGGAGATTTCTTCAGGAGTGGCCGCCCAGTTTCCAGAAGCTTGATTTCCTCTGGAAATGCAGCATGTTGACTCCGTCGGATTAGCAATATCTCTGCTAAATCTAAATGCCCCTTATTTATCTCTATATCTGTTTTCTTAGCGAGCAATACGGCTTTGAAAACCTCGGCGGCAACCAGAATACCAGCGGTGGCGCGAACTAATCGTACGTTATTAATGAACGATCGCCACGCGGGTGCGAGTGAGACGGATATAGGCCTGTCCCAATCGATCCCTGTCCGCCAAACGAAACGTAACGTATCGCGATCTTGCTCTATTATTTCGATCTGTAAAAACATCTGTTTGACGTCGGCTAACACCGCGATTTTACTTTCGCGGAAGCGCATTAATACGCCAAAAAGTGACTTTAACAGGTCGGGGCCAGCCAACAGCGCGCTGTTAAGCGAACGTTCGCAAGCTGTGGTGGCCGTGTCCCAAACTAATCGCATTTTGCCGCGTTGCGGGTGAAAAGTTGGGAAATGCGCCAGAGGCCACGTCCGGGGTGCCTCGGGGGGCGGTGGCGAGTCCATTTTCTTCACGTAATCTTTGTCGAGCAACTCGGCTTTAAGTTTCGCATCGTGGTCTAGCTTTTGTTCTAGACTGTACGGCCGTTGCAATGCTTGCGCTTGGTTATCGGGGAGTTTCTCGTCATTTGACCGCCAAAGTAAGCCCGAGCGATACCTTTGTTCTCCCGGTATCTTCTCGCAGGTGGCTTCTAGTAAATCTAGCGCACGTTGGTCGGGGTCGACCCGAGGTAATTTTTGCAAAACGCCTAATGATTCTACCTCAGAATGCCGTTTCACAAGTTGTAAGGCCTCGTCGTCCGCGGTAATACCGGCTTTGCGTGCCCAACCAATTGTACCGCGGGCACGATTCTGTCCGCAGTTTCGTGTAGCGTCAAAGTCATTGCCGCGCCTTCGTCAAGTAGCGCGAGGGTTTGGAAGGTACCTAACGGTTCCGACACCTCAACAGGCATGACTTTGAGACACGTCTGCGGCAGTCTAACATTGAGTACTGCAGGTGCTGCCGGGACACTATTACCGTTCGCGGACGCGGCCGCGTTTCGACCGTGTAATAGTTTATTATGTCCGGCTTCGCACTGATTCATGCCACACGCGACATATTGGCACCCATAAGGCTTAGGGTGACTCGCGCCTAAACATCTACAGCACAATTTAGCCACCACTCTTTGCCAAGTCCCATCGCTCAGATATAGTCGCGGCTAGAAATTTCGAACACTCACTAACTTTGTGTTCTTTGCCGTTCTTACATATGGCGCACGCATCGCGCGAGACAGAGACAGACGATGTCTGTTGCCTGGGCTGAGCACTATAGTCGATTTACTAGTACGCGATCTATTTCTCGTATCACGTGTGTGTATGATTCGTGGGAATCTGACTCCGAATCCGAACTATAGTCGCGAAAGGACGACGCGGGGGCGCGGGACCTAGCGAGAGCGTTGCTCGATCGACTGGGTTCGCGCACAGAGGAAACCGCGTCTCCTTCATTTCGCGATCTACTAGACGTATCACGGTAGAATGCGGGGGCGCGAGACCCAGAGAGAGCTTGGCTCGATCTTCTAGGTTCGCGCACAGAGGAAACCGCACTCACTGCACTCCGTGATTCGTCAGACGTGTCACGGTAGAACGCGGGGGCGCAAGACCCAGAGAGAGCTTGGCTCGATCTTCTCGGTTCGCGCACAGAGGAAACCGCGTTCACTGCATTCCGTGACCTGTTGGACGGCTTATGTCGGTTTATGCGCTTGGCCGCAGTGCTAATTTCGTTAAGAAACTCGGATATCGCAACTAACCCGGGTGATTCTACGTTAGACTGCCTATATTTGGCCCATTCATAGCGCACTATCAGATTCAACTTATCCACGATTTTATTCACAAGTTCAGGCACGTGTAAATGACCGTAGATATGCAGAAAACGACCAACTAAATTTTTTTATCATACTGGAGTCAGTTATGTAACGCTGCCATACATGACCCAAAAATTTTTTATTAAGCTATGAGCTTCACCACATCTGATATTTGAGTAATTCTAAGCATTTCTAGCCTGAAGTGGGGGGGAGGGTGGGGTGCAAAGACGGCCGCCATCCGTCATCTTTAAAAAAAATCTACTCTGATCCTGGTGGGTACTAGGGCAAGTTTGGTATCATTTTCGTATAAACCAAAGACGTAGAATTCATTGCTGATATTTGTTTTTTCAATTTCATAGTAATTTTACAAGAAAAACGTAAAAAGGTGAAAAATTTGGTTGGAGGTTTTTGCTACGCGGAGCCGAAACTACAAAAGATATAAAGTTGAAATTTGCACACTAGATTACATTTATAAAGTGTACAAGAGATAAGAAGCGATTTTGAGAAATTCAACCCCTAAGGGGGTTAAAAAGGGGATGAAAGTTTGTATGGGGTTCAAGTTTTATATTAAGCTAGGAATTTGAAACTTCGTAAAACGATATATTATTAAAATACAAGAAAACTAATTTCAGCGTTTTTGAAAATTCATCCCCTAAGGTGGTGAAAAAGGAGTTGAAAGTTTGTATGGATTACAAAAAAATTTTCGAACGCGGGACTTGAATCTTTGTATTTGGGGATATTATTAAAAGACAGGAAAAATAATTTCAGCGTTTTGTAAAATTCATCCCCTAACAGGGTTAAAAAGGGGTTGAAAGTTTGAATCCATTACAAATCCGAGTAGACACACATTTCTTATTGGCTCCCAGGCTTGAAATGCTTAGAATTACTCAAGGAACATATGTGATGAAGCTCATAGCTTAATAAAATTTTTTTGGGTCAACTTTATAACTGCTTCCGCTATCAATGCAGAAAGCGACCAAAGCTACTGACTTAGGGTGTAAGTCACTTTGACAAAAATAAAACTTTGGTCGCTTTCTGCATAACTACGGTCAAATATTGTTCTTGGCGCAACGATCGAATGGTGGCGACGGCATTCGCGACATGCGCGGCGAATGAGGTTATATTAGAATTGTCTTCGGATAAACGCGGCATGCGTTTGACGTTATGAATTTCCGTAAGAACAATCTCCTCAGGGTCGCCGAACTGCCGTTCCAGCGCCTCCATTATCTCGTACGGATCCTGAACCGTGTACATTATTGATTTTACGGCCGTCCGAGCTTCGCCCTTAAGTGCGCGCCTAATCCGACTGACGTTATTGACGGCACTAAACATGGGCGACGTATCTTCGAACTCTGCCCTAAATGATATCCACTCGGTGATATCTCCGCCGAATGTAGGCAATTCGGCGGAGATATCACCGTAATTCGTAGGTATAGGTTTATGGTACATTGGCGCGTAGGTACCGTGCGGTACCTCTACAATGCGCGGGGGTGGTCTGCTAGCCCGATCGACGGCTGCACGCGGCGGCGGTTGCGTTTGCGCGGTCTCTTTCGGCGGCGGGATTTTAACGTTTTCCTTTGCGATCTCGTGCTTTAACGTTATCGCAAAACGTGCGCAACTCCTCGTTCTCCGGATGAGGGTGAGACGTGAGACACGTTAGCCAAATGTTTACGCAAAACACGCATCACTTCTTCGCAAGTTTGAAATTTTGACTCGGCCATATAATAGTCACGTTGAGCCTCTCTGAGAGCGGTTGTGTTAGCCACTGGCCAAACGCGAGTCTCGGGCACGGTAAATTCCACCGAGTTTACCGCAGAGGGTGCGTATGCATTGCGCAACAAGAGATCCACCTCGTCTGTATCCATTGTGGCGGGCTCGAGGCTCGGTATTCGGTGCATTTCATCTTACTCGAGACGCGCGCGGGTCGCGTATAGATATTTTGTACGAGGCCCACTTCTTAGAATCAAAAAAAGTCAATCTTACGACATTTTGGTCGTGTGGTCCATGCCCCGCTACACCGGGCACAATTTCAATTTCAATGTTTATTTGCAACCAAGTAGCTACAGTGGGCACATGCAACTTAATGCTAGGTGTGGGCACATACATAACTACTAGAGTCTGTGCGGAAAGAGAAGAGTCGTGGGATTTGAGGGCGCGCCAGTGCTATTTTATGGTTTTTGCTATGCTGACAACACTGGTCACGTGGTTATAGTACGACACTAAAGGTCATGATACTTGAATCCCTTTTGTTCCGGTTTTTTACCACGGCTTACTAAACGGAGCCTGATTGTGGTGTCGGCTCGTCAACTCAATCCTCTGATTTAGCGCAGGCACTAGTTTTCTTTTCAAACACACACTTGTTTTTATATCTCAGATACTAAAAAGTGACAGTGCAATTCACAAAACTGCTAAAACTAGTTAAGAATCTGCCCAATACAACTGTAATTTTAGTACCAAACAAGAGAGAGTCTCATTTATGTGCTGCCTAATCTGTGCAGTCCAACAATTAAAACCGGGTAGATCGGGTAGAAATTGGGCAATAGAACTGTAATTTTATCTGGGATATATTTCACCCATTGTAAACTTGTAATGTATGTGTACATTATTAATAATAAATATGAATATTGGGATATGTCCGGTTCTCTCATCTCACGATATTTTACTTCGCCGAAAAGTCACTGCTAAATATGTAATATAATTTCGTAACTAACAGAACCTACAAATAAAGAAATATTTTATTAGAAAAAGTTTTATTCAGAACCTAGTAAACGAACTTACAAATAAAGAAATATTTTATTAGAAAAAGTTTTATTCTTTGTAATCGAAGTCTGTCACTTATGTTTGAGCTGGTTTCAGAACAAGCAGGGACACTCATAGAACTATCTTCATCTGAACTGGATGTGCTTGAATTCGGCACGTAGATTACGAATGCTTGCATATCACCTACTTAGCGGTCTTTTATACGAGACGCCGTAGGTAGGTACTTTTACACAATACTGAAAAAGAAATTACATATAAATATGCATAAAATGGCAAGTATCACGACTATTTGCCAGTTATTTTAAAGATCATGAATGACCTGCATATTTATGAAAATTTATATATTTTGAATGAATATACTTACCGATTATGTACCGGAGACAAGTTACTTAGGGGGCTTATTAAATAGGTAATTATTTAATATTAAATACAACATCAATACCCGCGAATAGCGGAAACACGTTCCGCGACTTTTTGTAAGTCGATAGTCAGCTTTTAGCCGTTTTCTTCCCGCTGACAAAACCGAACAATGTTAAATATAATTTTCCTTGTATTTTTATGTACGGTTTTATCGTGTTTTGAAAATATTTTATACATAAAACTTGCGGTTTTTGTTAATAAAAATATACAATGACAGAAGCTTGTTTACTTTTTACAAGACAAGTGTCAAAGGTTTGATTGCCATATAAAATTTAAAATGTTAGTTCCCGTTTCTGCCACGACTCTTCTCTTTCCGCACAGACTCTAGGACCCGGATAGGGCTTAACAAAATAAGGTTTAAAATTAAGCAGCACTAATTATTCATTTATTTTTGTACCAGTACATACACAATTAATTCATTAGTATTTTTATTAACAAGCTTTTATTAGGTCGACCTGTATGTAACTAAGTATGTAATGGAATCTAAGGTAACTAATTTAACCATCTTCCAAAGATCATAGCGTCATGAAAATTGGCAGCTGTATGTAGTTCTGATGACAATACAATAATATGGTACTGTCGAACTGATCTGATGATGGAGATAGGAGGTGGCCATAGGAACGTCGACCTGTATGTAACTAACTATGTAATGGAATCTAAGGTAACTAATTTAACCAACTTCCAAGGATCGTAGCGTTATGAAAATTGGCAGCTGCATGTAGTTTTGATGACAATACAATAATATGGTACTTTCGAACTGATCTGATGATGGAGACAGGAGGTGACCATAGGAACTCTGTGATGAAACCACGCAACCTAATTGTGTTAGGGGTTTTTAGAATTGTCCCGATGAGTATTAGTAGTCTGTCGTAAGAAAAGTACAGTCAGCGATAAAAGCTTGTACCAAAAATGAAATTTTTGCCCAAAACTTATTAGATAAAATAAAGTTAATAATATTGTCCATTCAAAAGCAAAACACACCTCTTGTCAACGGGCCGAGTGTCGTCGCGGTACCCGCCCGGATGGCTATCTAAACTGGCCTCTTTTCGGGCCCACTTCTTAGAACCGAAAAAGTCAATCTTACGACATTTTGGGCGAGCGGGGCATGGACGCGTGGTCCTTCGCCGGCGAGGCCGTCTATGGCTCAGCTGCGTTGCGCCAGGAACTGCAGTACCTCATGTCACTTCTAAGGACTTACGTGGGCGGCGTTTTCGCACTTCTTCCCACTCGCCCTCATCCCGATCTTCAATAGCGGTGTTTTCGCCAATTACAGTAAAGGTTGATTCTCCTTGCCCGTGGGTGTTTTTAAATTTCCTTGTTTCTTGGACGGCCCGGGCTTGGGTTTTGACGATCGTGGAGGTTCAGGTCGCGGCACAGATGATACCACAGGAACTGGTTTTATGGGTTTTTCCGGAGGACTTTGCTTGTCAGAGTTACTAAGTGATGTATTTTTGAGCGTTTGTACACTTTTATCGCAACTGTTCTCAGTCAGTTATGAAGTTGACCCAAAAAAAATTTATTAAGCTATGAGCTTCATCACATATGATCTTTGAGTAATTCTAAGCATTTCAAGCCTGGGAGGCAATAAGGGGAGGGGGGGTACAAAGATGGCCGCCACCCGTCATTATTCAAAAAAATCTGTTCTGGTCCTGGTGGCTATTAGGGCAAGTTTGGTATCATTTTCGTATAAACCGGAGACGTAGAATTCATTGCTGATATTTGTTTTTTTTAGCTTCATAGTAATTTTACAAGAAAAACGTAAAAAGATGAAAATTTAGGATGGAGGTTCTTGCTTTGAGAGCTAATAACTTTTATATAGTGGCCAAAAATATCATATAAAAAAATACTATAATATAGCGTAATTCATGCAGATTCTAAACATATACACGTTGAGTAATATCCTACTACAAAAAGATGGTAAAAAAATTATTAAATGACCGCAGCGCAGGTACTTAGTTGGACTTTCTTTTCTTTTTAAAATTACTATGAAACTGAAAAAAACAAATATCAGCAATGAATTCCACGTCTTCGGTTTATACGAAAATGATACCAAACTTGCCCTAGTAGCCACCAAGACCAGAACAGATTTTTTTGAATGATGACGGGTGGCGGCCATCTTTGTACTCCGCCCTCCTCGACTAGACTCACGCTTCTTATCGCCTCCGAGGCTAGAAATGCTTAGAATTACTCAGAGATCATATGTGATGAAGCTCATAGCTTAATAAAAAAAATTTGGGTCATATATGGCAGCAATCCGTAACTGACTCCAGTATCAATTTAATTTTTCCTCCAGTGCACATACTCTTTCAGTAAGCAGCGCAACTTTATTATTTATGCCTGCAAGTTGGTTTCTAACGGCATTGCTAATAATATTCGTCAGGCGTTCATTTATGGTTGAGCAAAACTCTTCCCGTATTATTTTCCTTACGCCGTCCGTATCATCATCTTCGATCTCACTAGACAGGAAATTCGAATTACTTTTATCGCCTGGCCGCCGGCGAATCGTGACATTTCCAAGACTATTCATATATATTATGTTATGAGCTTTCATTTGATGTTCCTTCAAAATTGCATGAAAATTGATTGAGCGGAGAGCCAAATATGTTTAGTAGTATTTAAGAAGCTAAACACGAGATACTTGAATTTGTGTAGAATGGTTCTGAGATTTTCGGGCAGTAACGCCCTTACAAAACTGACAAATTACGTTTTTTTGCTCTCCTCAAAAATTTGTCAAAACCGAGTTACTTGTTTTCTGCTTAGGGCAGCCGAGCGTTGATATTTGTTCACATCTTGAGTCCTATGGGACCGATCGTTTCGTGTGATATGTCGTTTATGGATGGCATAAGTACTGACAAAACATGCGTCTAACTCAATAAATTATAACTTTACCGCAATTAATGATGTCAGTACAAAATATACGACAAATTGCATTAGCTTTCCAAAAACATAAGTTTTATTGGTGTATGATATTATATAACCGAGTAATGATGAATTTTGTTCAGCATGGGTCACTACGCACCGTCACGTAGAGGGCGGGCGACCGACCTCAACTGTCTATTATCTCTCGTGTTCTATATTCTACTGACCTATTGGTGATGGATACCATTAGAAAGAATATTAAACGTACTATAATTGGTTTCTAATAACCGTAGTCATAACTGTAGTCATTTACAAAATAATTGAAAATATATGTTTTTTACCGTGCATGGACATAAGTACTGGTAAACATGCTTCTAACTCAATAGATTACAACATTACCGCAATAAATGTTTTCAAAATATACGGGAAATTTTATGAGCTATCCAAAAATATAAGTTTTTTTGCTATATAATTTTGTATAACTAAGTAATCATGAATTTTGTTCAGCATTGGGTACTGTACACCGTCACGTAAATGGAGCCCGGCCATCGTTGAGTTTTCATTATATTTCGGGTTCTATTTTTCTGATACATACTTGGCGGATACCATTTGCAAGCATTTTAAATTTTCTGTGAATAGAATAGAATATTTACTTGAGGAACGAACGTGCGCACACAAGCAAGCTACGTGAAGTACTGCCGAAATGACCGATCGCCATCCACACGTAACGATAAAACTGTGCAGTTCGCATCGACAACGATTTTTCTGATATAATTTGCAACTGCCACCGATCAACGATTTTCGACAACGATTTGTCATACACACGGTTCGATTTATATGCACAGTCGGACTGCACAGTTTTATCGCAACGATTTATCGTTACGTATGTAGCCGGCATAAGAGGTTTGCTTAGTGACCGAAATAATTTGAGAAAGAGATAATGTAGTAAATATAGCGTGAAATTTTTAGAATAAAATCAACAAACTATTTATTAACTTTCCAAAAATATTGTTTAGTTACCGTGCAACTATAAACAAATTTCGCCAAGCAAGCAAACAAACACACGGCGCGGCGAGCGCCTGGCAGACCAGCAGCATTCCATTATTGTTTGAGTTTGAGTAGCAGCGTAGATCCACGATGGTATCAGCTTTAGATGGTAAATTAGCATTTATGGTCAAGGTACTCAAGAAGGTAATTGCACATTATTTTCCTTTGCCACTATCTAAATACTTTTGTTGCATTTTTGTAAGCTTACAATCTGATAACTTGCAGTAAAATCTAATGGCGAGTAAATAAAAACAAGTAATTATTTTAGTGCCCTGATGTCGGCGTTGTCTGCGGATTTATGTTGGCGAAATTAATTATACTGTCAACAACTAGGTACATATATGTAATATTATGTGTGAATAGTACCTGTGTTAAGATAAATAATATGGTGGTTCTGCCGTGGAGCATGACGTGCTTCAATCCGATAGGCCCGTCTCTTCGATAAACTCGCGCAGCACCGTGCTGAACACGCGATCGTGGGGCTTGCCTGATGCCCGCGGCAGAGAGAAGCTCTCGGGCGCCAGGCGAAATTCGTACGGCAATTGTTCCGGCGAGAGAGGGGCGCGCGTGAGCGGCGTGTCCACCGGGCGCATCTTGGCACCGGGCCGATCGTCGTCGCGGTACCCGCCCAGCGACAGGAGTACTTTCGTTATCTGCAGTTCGGAAAGAGTAAACTCCAGTCCATGCCCCGCTCCTTCGCCGGCGAGGCCGTCTGTGGCAAAAGCTGGACTGGATGGATATCTAGACTGACCATCTCTTCAGGAAATGTGGTTAACTGGGACTGGCGTAGAATGTGAAGCTCGGCTAGACGCAGACCTGCGGCGGCCAGGCCCGCGACAGAGTCGCGCACAGAGCGCGGGACCGCGAACTGTTGCGATTAGTTTGTAGGCCAAGCAATAAGAAGTTATAGAGGGAAAAGATAGGAACACAATTTTTGACTCCGTAACTTTGCTTGGACTAGTTAGGAGGTGAACATATCAAAAGTCCCCGGCCGTAGCCCCGGTGCTGTGCTGGGGGGTAGAGGGGGGAAAGAAGGTCGAATTTTTTGGTATTTCATTGATATCTTGGAAACTTTGCGTCTTAGCGACATGACTACTAAGAGAAACCGAGAGCTGATAAAATTTGTTACAAGTTTTATACAGTCAAGTTTTTCGATATCTTGAATAGATTTTGAGATATCCGCTCTTGAAAGTTTATTTAGGGCTTTCAATTTTATCTTGATATCTACATTTGTGAAGTTGCTAGGCCGAGTTTGGTATCATTTTCGTATAAATCGGGGGTGCTGAATTCATTTTTGGTATAGCACCGGGGCTACGGCCGGGGACTTTGATATGTTCACCTCCTAACTAGTCGAAACAAAGTTACGGAGTCAAAAATTGTGTTTCTCGCATTTCCCTCTACAACGTTTTTTGAGCATTCATTTCCTGACCTATTGACGGACTAAATTGATTACACATAGCCTCCTGAGACTTCAGCAGCACCCCTAAGTCCTTCACTTCTTCGACTCGTCAGTGTCTCATCGGTGTCAGTTTAACCTCCTGAGTCCTGTTGTCCTTTTCAAAGGACATATAAAACAAACAATTATGAACCTTATTGGCGTTTTTTCGTATACATGCCGGGCCCAGTCCGTACGTACAACTATATAAGCATGACGGACGACTCTGGCTCGTCAGTAATGGAGAAACAGTGCAAGTCGTGCGGTGGAACAGACCATCATCGCAGAAGCTCTGCGAAGTGTACCAACTACCTGCCTCCGATTCGAAAACGTAAATTGAGTGATGGCGCAGCGCAAACCCTGGATATCTACGTCGTCAAACGCGGTCTGTGCTCCGCGTTGTGTCCTCTTCTCTCGCCTCAACGCCGATCCAGACTGCTCGAAGAGATCAGACGGGACGTGCGTGACCTGTCGCGTATCTACATTCAACTGGGCATATTTTACAATCTCTACATGAAGACTGCCCCCGCTCTACCTGACATACCGGACGTGTTGAATTTCGTTTACGCGATGAAGGGCAAAGGACCGTACGCCGAATCATACACTAGGTACTTTGGCGATCACCGTCGTTACGATGGTAAGCTGCGTTCGTTTATCGTACAAGAACTGGCCAAGCAGTATGAGACCACACTGCGCACCAACATAACTATGCACGCGTATTCGAGACTGGCTCGCTACTTCAAAGTGAAGCGCAACGACGAACGTCTCTTTCGAGCCTACTATAGCAGAATTTTGCCCGACGGCGACGACAATACGAGCCGGGAGATCGCTCGCGTGTGTACCGTCATCAACAAGGACACCGTGGAGGGTTCGCGGTGGTGGAAGACCGTACCCGAATGGATGCGCATACAGCAGGGAATGGAGACGCGCAGTTTCCGTCTATTTCCACAGCCGTCGCACGGACTCAAGCACGTGATGTATACATCGACAGGATGGTTCGAGCTGCTGCGTCGAGTCGCTCCTGATACCGTCCCCGGCACGTGGAACAAAATTACCGATCATCTTAGTCAACTGTGGACACCGTGGTTGGACGTGCCGGCCACCAAATTCGGCTGTTGTCTTCAGACGGACGGCGTGAGCGTGAGTCTCTCGATGAATCGGTGTGCCAAGCCGGAGATGACGGAGAAAAAGAAGAAGCGGCGCGTCGAGTACGACAGAGTTATAGCGGTGGACCCCGGCTCGCGCGTGCCCCTGGCCACCGTCGAATCCAAGCGGTATTCCTTCAAACGGGTCACGCGCAAATATGTACGTTCTCACACGCTCGAATGGAAGAGAGATCGCGTACGCAACAAACTCATCGCTCCGATACTGGCCGAGATGCAAAAGGATAGAGAATCACTCAATTTTCCGGTCTCTTCCAAAAATACGGATCACGTGATCGAATACAGCGTGTTTCGCATGAAGTGGTTCGAAGCCATGCAAGTACCGTACGAGACGCACTCCAAACTGACGCGACTCGGATTGGACAAGTACATTCGTATCGCCAAGTGCGAGGAACGAATCGTGAGGGAAGTGTTTGACGGAGGAGGGGTGAGCGACGTGCTGGTGCTGTACGGCGCCGGGAGCAAGTTTATGAACACAGCGTCGTTCTCGGGGCGCAAGTTTCGACACGACTCGTTGCTAAAGAGATTGCGCAATAAATCCAATATCCGTGTCGAAATCGTGGATGAGGCGTACACGTCACAGGCGTGTTCGGCCTGCAACCAGAGAACGGGAGTGTTTCAGAGAATTGGCATGAATCACCGACTGCGCTGGGGAGTTTGTCCGACGTGCCACAGCGAGTTTGATCGGGACGAAAATGCCGCAAAAAACATATTGATCAACCATATTAGGTCTACCATCTGTAGGCCACGATGTCTTCCGGGGAGGGCATCGTAACCTCCCGAGAGAAAAATAAAACTCGGACGCAATAAGGTTGAAATTTCAATTTCAATTAATTTGTGTCTGGGACTCAGGAGGTTATATGTTCGACAATCTGAGCTATGCCAGCATGCACAGCCTAAAATATGACGTGCTTAAGACGGAAATGCTAGTTTTTAGATCAGGGAAGGGTCCGGCGGTGGTATACTACGGTGTGTATGCTAAACCTATGTAACTTTGTCGCAGCGCAGGCGCTGAGAAAATAAATGCCAATCTTTTAGGACTGTAATTTTCACCAGTATATTCGTTCTGCCAAATTTCATATACGTACCACATTAGTTATGCCGCGGACAGCATGCGACCGAGTTGCGGCGCCACGGTAGAGTCTGTGCGGAAAGAGAAGAGTCGTGGGATTTGAGGGCGCGCCAGTGCTATTTTATGATTTTTGCTATGCTGACAACACTGGTCACGTGATTATAGTACGACATTAAAGGTCATTGTATCGTAGTGTACATTACGGAGCCTTAATATACTTATTAAAACCCAAAATTATATTTTAAAACTATTTAATTGACGATGAACGTCTTACATGTTCAATGTGAAAAAGTGCTGTTAAATAAAAGACTAGATGCTCTGCGCCAGGACGCACGCGCAGCGTCGCCGTCCCGCCCGTGAACCGACCCAGCCCGCCATTAAACAACTATTTATGCCTGCAAAAAATATCGTTCACAATTTCATTTTCCGTTCCCGATTCCACAAAGTTTAATGGCAATGGCACTTCCGCGCGTAACCCTAAATGTGCCATCCACTGCCGGCCCAACAAATTTGTACTATTCCCGCCCCTAATGACATACAAATCGAGATTCTTTCTAACATTATTACACTCCACTGGTACATTAAGATAGCCCAATGGTCTAATCTTACCATGATCATATAATGTTAAGACTATATCAATTGGAACAAATTCTCATACACTTTGTCACTAACACACGATATAGCGCTCCCCGAGTCAATCTCCATTATAAGACGAACATTATTTACACTGATTGCTATGCTCACCGGTCTGTAATCTGCTAAGGACATTTGATTAATACATTCGTCCTCAGAGCACTCGTCCACTTCCTCCGTAGATCGATATTCGTTGTTCTGTATCCAATATGCATTGGTAGCCCGGCGTGGGCCTCCGCTGCGCCCGCGCGGCCACCGCGACCGCGCGCCCCGGCCAGTGGAAGCGCCATCTCGACGCCTACCCGCCGGCCCACCGATTTGTTCCATCGGGTTTGGGCAAACGCGCCTTAAATGACCAATCTTCCCACACCTACTGCACACGAAACTCTGGAATCTGCATACCGTAAAGTTATGATAACGGTCCCCGCACGCCGTGCACCCGTTTTTAAAATTCACTGCACTCATGTTTTGTTGATTTTGTTGTCGCGAGACACTCCCAAATTGCAATGTACTAGGCTTTGCTGTGCTGGCGCTTGCATGATGCACCCCCTCCGCCGATGTCCCCGCGCCCCCGCTAGAATCCACCGCTAGTGCATCTAATTTCGATTCAATAAACCTCCTAAGCGTCATTACGAAAGCATTTTTTGTTAGATCACTAACCGCTTCTAAGTGTAAACATTTATAGCGTAAAGGTAGGCCTTATTGGGATATGTCCGGTTCTCTCATCTCACGATATTTTACTTCGCCGAAAAGTCAAAAGTATGAAATATAATTTCGTAACAACTAAAAGAACCTAGGTACAAATAAAGAAATATTTTATTAGAAAAAGTTTTATTCAGAACCTCCCGCGAATAGCGGAAACACGTACCGCGATTTTTTGCAAGTCGATAGTCGGCTTTTAGCCGTTTTCTTCTCGCTGACAAAACCGAACAAACAATGTTAAATATAATTTTCTTTGTGCTGGTTTTATGTACGGTTTTATCGTGTTTTGAAAATATTTTATACATTGACAGAAGTTTGTTTACTTTTTCCGTGCCGTGTTTCGATTGCGCGCCTGCCCCTCGTCAAATTGAGTTTCGCCGTGGCCGGCTCTCTCACCATGCGCCGATTGATTGCCGACCGTTTTGTCCATGCCCGCCAGACCACTTGGAGGCAGGATACGGCCGCGCCAGTAGGTACAAGAGCGTGGCCCGGAATGAAAATCTCAAATGCACACTGCAAACTACATAGAGCTAGACCAAAAAAAAGTCTGCAGCGATTTTGATAGCCCGAATGTATACGTCATAAGACTTGCACTGCATGGGCCATTTAAATCGCTGCAGCCTTTTTTGGTCTAACTCTAGCTGCTCCGCGGCCATCGGTTCCACACACTCGATCAAAAATTACGCTCAAATTACGCGAGTATAGCTCGGAAAACAGTGCTAGTGTCGCGTGCACGACAACAATAACACTCTATTAGTGCGCGTAATTTTCGCGTATTTGCAGACCAAGAATAGTCTGCAGCGGATTTGATAGCCCACGCAGGGCAAGTGTTATTTTAAACGTCAAACTTCTATGAAATTATGACGTATAAATGACACTTGCACTGTGTGCTGGGTTATCAAATCCGCTGCAGACTTTTTTTGGTCCGACTCTACTTACCTACTAAATCATCATCTAAACTCTCAGCGAACATATGTCATGAGTACGCCGAGTACGAATCGAAACGCCTATCCATCAAATGCACGGCCCGCGTTAGTTAATTCAGTGATGCCTTGTTGACCGAGTCAATTGGACGGTAGCAAAATGACGTCATTAGATAGCGCGGGTCCCCACACGCGGGACGCCTCGATCTACATTTAACATTTGTCGCGGTGTCCGGGTGATCGGGTAGCGCGGCTCTCCACGCCCGTCTCGGCCCGAGCACCGCGGCGGATGTGAGAACGGTACCAAGAGTGCGGTACGTCCCAGCCGAGTGGGATTATACGCGAAGGTGGGGGTCTAGACGAAAGTCCGTACTCTCGCCTCAGACGGCGCGCGCGTAAAGCGGGATTTACATTACGAAATTATACTGCAAAACGTAATTCAAGACCAAAAAAAGTAAGACAATGTTGCCACTGCAATAATTCGTTTGTAAAATAGTAAATTCGTTTTGTGAAATAATCACGCTAAGATTATTTATTAGTTACATAAATACAAGACGCGCTAGTAAAAAAGTGGCAACATTGATTACTTTTTTTGGTCTTGAATTACGTTTTGTAGTTTAGTGTCATGAAATTGGTTTCGTGACATTACTTTTACCAACAGTTTCACGTGTAATTTAGTACTTTCATAATGCATGCATTAATTTCACGAATGCAAATCAGTTTCGTGCTCTGCGCGATTTTTTGGTGAAATTAGTGTCATGCAATGCAACTAATTTCGTAGTGTAAATGCGACGTGAAAACTTAGTGTCGCGAAAGTGTCTGCGCTTTGCGGACGTGTAGCTTCGATGCTGATGCGACCATGGTCACTGCGATACTGTGAATTTCACGACACTAATTATTTCACAAAATTACTTCCGCATATATCGAACCTACTTTCGTAAAACTGATTTCAACATGCATGACACTAATTTCGTAATGTAAATCCCGCTTTAGCGAAATTAGCGCGGCGCGACCGGCTTAGACGGCTGGTACCGTCTCGCCGGTCCATTCTGAAGTCACGGTATTTTCGATGACTCGACAATCGCGGTGGAAGCGGACACGGTGGCGCGTCCATAAGTTGCTCACAAATATCTGAACTCGCACTCTAACGCCTTACTTGACAATAGAGGCGTGTTCAGATATTTGTGAGTGGCCGAGGTGCTCAAAAATATCTGAACACCCACTCTAACGCCTTACTTGACAATAGAGGCGTGTTCAGATATTTGTGAGCACCTTGGCAGCTTCGATATATCTGATAGCGGCAATGACCCTTCTCTAATGAAAAGCCACATATCTTAGTTCTCGAGTTATGAGTTTTTATTTCTTTATATAGACAGATGTGACGTCCCACGGCAAAAGGCACCTAATGGCGGCTGGCGCTTACGTCACATAGCGCCGCAATAATATTGCAGCGGCGTTAATAATAGCGTAAGCGCCAACCGCTATAAGGTACCTTTACCCGTGGGACGTCACATATCATTCATTCGTAGGTACACTAGGTACTATGCCTAAAGCGTATTCTTTATTATTTAGTTCGTTTGTATATGTGTAGGTGGCTAATGTCGTGGAGCGGTTCTTGCGGAAACCGTTTTGAGCGTTATCGAACATATTATATTATATCGGAGAGGCCGAGGTGCTCAAAAATATCTGAACACCACTTAGTTTAGCCAAAGCCGGCCGCTACATGGGTTCTGCGCCGCGGCAAACGATATGCGAAATCCACGCCGCGCGCCGCCGCGCCGTACGTTTTGAGCACGCGGGCTTTCCGAGAAGTACCGTATTGCTCGGATGCTCGCGTCCGCCGTGATGCAGACTCGCCGCTCGGCTAGGACTAGGGTTGCCAGATGGTCGGGATTTGGCGGGATTCTCCTGATTTTTAGCATGTGTTCCCGATTCCCGACAAAGTGTAAACTGTCCCGAAAAACAGCTTCACGTTAAAAAAAAAAATAATTTCAAGTTCCGTACTGCCGTCGAGCGAGCGAGCTGACGTCGTAGTGCCAATAATGTAAAATATTGCTGTTTTTAATATAATTACTTTAATTTAAAATGTATTTTTTTCCCGACTCAAGTCCTAAAATCCCGAAAAATTGATATTGTTTCCCGATAATAGCGCCTTTCGATCTGGCAACCCTAGCTAGGACCGTATTATTGCTCTGTATCTGTACCTGTGTGTTCAGATATTTGCACGGCGGACGCGATGTTTTCGTACTTCCCGGAAAGCCCGAGTGCTTCTAATATGCATGTGCAATCTAATATCTTGACATTAGAGGCGAGTTTAGATATTTGTGAGCGGCCGAGGAGCTCAAAAATATCTGAACACCCATTCTAACACCTTGATAATAGAGGCGTGTTCAGATATTTGTGAGCACCTTGGCTATCTGATGGCGGCAATGACCCTTCTCTAATGAAAAGCCACATATCTTGTTGCGTTCCGTTCCAAGGGCCCTTCATGTGAATAAGATAAGATATGATAATATTTATTCATTTAAAACTTACTAGATCATTCATGGATTCAGGTTAAGATAGGTAAAGATCAATTTAATAACATTAATACCAATACAAATGTTAATTTTCTGTCTCTAATGGAAATTTGAACAATACCTAAACTAAGTAAACAGTATTAGTTTTTAGTTTTAATTTAGTTTTATTTTATAGATAAGTTAGTTTATTTTCATTTTTAATATTTGTATCTACCTTATCAATAAACTTATTCTAGTAAACAAGATAATTATTTATTTATAAACGTTAAGTGGTGACATACTTAGCAATTAGTTTGTACACACTTATAAATCTTTCTTAACTTCTATGTGATTATGACCCGTTCTTTGATGAAACCCCGAGATGAGCCCGAAGTCCGTTTCGGCACCGCGGCGGACGTGAGAACGGACCTAGCAGAGAGTGCGGGTCTAGACGAAAGTGGGTACTCTCGCCTGAGACCGTTCCCAGCCGACTGGCGTGTCGGCGCGCGCGTCAGTCGCCATCAGATATATCGGAGCAGCTAAGTTACTCACAAATATCTGAACTCGCGCTTCAACGCCTTGACAATAGAGGCGTGTTCAGATTTCGTCGTGTCGTGCCTCGACCATGTGTGGGTGCGCGCGGCCGGGGACCTGCGGGCGGCCGGCGCACACATGCTCACGTGCAAGGTGTCGGACCACTATCTCGTCGGCGTCAACCTAGCTACCAGTACAGCAACCGATATACGCGGAGGGAGATACTTACCCCCTTATTCATAAACGTTTACTAAAGTTAACAAGCCGATAATAATCGTTTGTCCCTTTCCGACGTATTGGTATGATGGAAAGGGACAAACGATTATTATCGGCTTGTTAACTTTAGTAAACGTTTATGAATAAGGGGGTTAATACCTAAGATTCTTAACCAACTAAACAGTTCAATCGACCAATGTAAGAGTAAACAGATGTTTAAAAGAAGATTAAAATCAATATTTTTAGATAATATAAATCCATAGTATATTATGTATAGATTTATTAGTGTTCATTTGTATTATTGCAAAAATGCATTAACCTTGGGTGAATATTTCACCTCATGAGAGCGGCCTGGTACAATAATAAAACGTAACATCATAATAATAAGGCTCAGGGTCAATGTTGTCGTGAGGTGAAGTAGGTACGCATGCTGACCGTAGTGTTACAAACCGGTCTTGTTGAATTATGGCTATATGCCTGGTAACAAATTTAGACTTAAGTTAAACTTAGAATAGTACTACATAACAGTTTGTGCTGTACTCTGTAGGTATAACGCATAAAGTACTTACTTATAAAAAATTGAGAGCGCACTATTCGCCAACAAACTGTCTACAGTTTGGCGAAACTTTTGTATACTTAAACATAAGTATATTTTTTGAAATAAATAAATTAAAAATTAAATAAAATTAAAATATTTGTGAGCGGCCGGGGTGCTCAAAAATATCTGAACACACATTCTAACACTTTGGCAATAGAGGCGTGTTCTGATATTTGTGAGCGGCCGAGGTGCTCAAAAATATCTGAACACACATTCTAACGCCTTGACATTAGAGGCGTTTTCACATATTTGTGAGCTCCTTGGCCGCTTCGATATACCTATCTGATGGCGGCAATGACGCTTCTCTAATGATTACGAAAGTGCGGTCCTAGCCGAGAGTGCGTACTTACTCGCGGCGAGAGTACCGTTCTACTGAGACCGTTCCCAGCCGATTGGCGGGACGGCGCGCGCGTCAGTGAAATTAGCGCGGCGCGACCGGCGTAGACGGCTGGTACCGTCCGCCGTCTAGGCCGGTCCACTCTGAAGTCACGGTATTTTCGATTGTACCGTATTGCCCGAGGCACCGAGTCGGCATTACGGCGGGCCGCGCGGACCTCCGCTCGATTCGACCATCGCAGTGGAAGCGGCCACGGTGGCGCGCGTCGTCGTGCTTTTCTATTAGTTAGGCAAGCCCGCGTGCTGAAAATCGAGCCGACGGTGGCTACAAGCTCACCGAGGTGTGTGCCGGCGCGCATTTCTCTCAATATAATTTGCCATGGCGCAGAACCCACGTAGCGGCGTGGAGTCGTGGGCGCTGTCAGTCGCCATCAGATATATCGGAGCAGCTAAGTTGCTCACAAATATCTGAACACGCACTTCAACGCCTTGACAATAGAGGCGTGTTCAGATATTTGAGAGCGGCCGAGGTACTCAAAAATATCTGAACACACATTCTAACACCTTGGCAATAGAGGCGTGTTCAGATATTTGTGAGCGGCCGAGGTGCTCAAAAATATCTGAACACCCATTCTAACACCTTGGCAATAAATTTGTAATTTATCAATTTAAATTACCTTCTTCTTGCATTTGTGTAAGAAAGATGGACTAAATGTTATTTTAGTTGTAGTGTTGCAATTGTTGTTGTTTGAATAACATCGAGATTGAACATTTACATATTTGGTGTCTTTAAGTGATTTTTGAGACTTTTTCGCTAAAGTTCATTACGCTTAACATTATGAGTGAGTTATAATATCGAACTGAGCAATATACACCGAGTTTTTGAGACATTTTCATCTGAGTGCTAAGTTATCTACCTACTTACGAGTATAGTTACGAACAATACGAACATTCGAGAGTGTGCAAGTCATCATGTCTACATTAGAGGAGCTTATTGAATATCAAGAGGAGTTAATCAACATTGTGAAGAAATCGGAGAAGAACTTTAAAAAATCGCCTAAAGAGAGAATTAAGTAGCCGTATTTAGAAACTAGACTTGAAGTACTTGAGCAACAATTTAACGAGTTTCAAAGCGGACATAAGGCGATTATTTCCAAAGCGTCAGGAGACAGAACGGATACATATTTTACACAAGAGAAGTATGAGGAGTTTGGGAGTTGTATGTTCAATACAAAACGATTTTACGTGAATCTTTGAAAATGTTTATGCCATCAAGTTCACAATCATTACCGCAAAGTAGTGACAAGGCCGTGGTCAGTGAAAATGGGAATTGTGACGTAAAATTACCTCGCATTATTTTGCAGACTTTTAGTGGCAAATATGAAGAATGGCAAACGTTCTATGATATGTTTTCGTCATTAATTCACACAAATAAGAATATTACGGCGGTTCAAAAAATGCATTACTTGAAAAGCAATTTATCTGGAGAGGCGCTGAGTTTGCTTAGTAATTTTTCGACTACCGATGCAAATTATGATGACGCTTGGAAACAATTGGTTCGGCGTTATGATAACAAGAGATAAAACTGTAATGCTGTTACGAGGAGCTTATTTTCGACCAAGAAAATACACAACGAGTCTGCTAACGCTGTGAGGCATTTATTGGACAATACATCAACATGTTTGAAGTCGTTACAGAATATAGGCATTAGCACGAGTACTTGGGACACAATTATAGTGTATTTGGTGATTACAAAATTGGACGCTGAATCTATCAAACAGTGGGAGCAGCATTTGAGTATGCTAGGCGACGACTTACCTACTTGGGAGCAGTTGCGTGACTTTTTAGAGTACAGATTCAGGTCATTGGAGATGATTGACACCAACACGTCCCGCCCAGCACCACCAGCCAAGCCTGCAGCTAAGGTTAAAACATTTCACACTGCTATCGAGAATAAAGTCAAGACGAGTGACATCGAGTGTGCTATGTGCCATGAGACCCATCACGTGTATCACTGCAAGCAGTTTGGTTCCATGACGCCCAAGGAACGTCAAGATTTTGTGCAAAACCATAAACTGTGTTTTAACTGCCTAATGCCCACACACTCTGTAATGAAGTGTCGTCAAACGTTAAGTTGCCGTAAATGCGGAAGGAGACATCACACTCTCCTTCACTTCGAGAGAGATACCAAACAGGAGACGAGCGCTACGAGCGAGGTTGCTGCGTCATCGGCGTCACCGAGTGTACCCCTACCCCTTTTGATACAGAAGTACAGACACAGAAACATAACGAAAGCATAAACAAAAATATTCATTATTGAAAATCGGAGCGAGCCGCGGGAGCGCGGTCCCACGGGAAGAATTTCTATCTCCGTCTCGCTCACCCGTGCCCCTCTCTTACAACTCGTACCGTTTAGGCGGAACGCGGAATTAAAATGTAAATAAAATCACTAATCAATGCAAAATAATTCTTTTTTTTCAATAGGTACGTAATAAACAGCATTAGTACATTAATTTACATAAGAAAAAAATAGCGAATATCATTTCTATCTATGAGTACTGTGTGGCGCCGCTGAGGAGTATGCTCCCCAGCGGCGCCACTTCCAATGTCGATTATTTCGTTTCGTATCACAGGTACAGCCATAAACATTATATGTACATGATGTACCTTTTAGGTACATCATTTCACCATATAATTCATTGGTATTCATTATGGTGGCGCCGCTGCTGAGCAGCACACTAGGTACGCTCGGTCCGCGTGTTGGGTGTCGTCCACACTCCCCTCGTCGACTCTGATTCGAAGCCAGCCTCCTCGTGGGTCTTCGGCAGATGCCGCCCTTTGTCCGCAACGCCGCCTTTTGTCCGCAACGCCGCCGGCTGGGTCCGGTGTAGACTCGTTCAATCACGCCGCGTGATGGCCATACGATGCGTGGAAAGACGATGAGTAGGGCGCCGACCGCCAATGGCCGCTCGCTCGTCGCTGAAGATCGCCGCGGGATAAGATCTCGCGTACCCAGCGGCGCCAGAAGGAGTCAGCGAGTATCTGCATGGCTGTCTTTCCAGGCTCATCGAAGATCCTAGAAAAACAGACAAACAATTTCATTAATATCAATAAATAATAAATAAATAAATATTACAGGACACTTTACACAAATTGACTAAGCCCCACGGTAAGCTTAAGAAGGCTTGTGCTGTTGTGGGTATTCAAACAAAGACCAAAGTGCAAATACAAAAAAATGATAGCACTGTGGTAGACATGAGAGTTTGACCACGAAATATCTGCAGAGATTTTGATAGCCCACGCAGGGGGTAAGTATTTGTTATTTTAACCTCCTGAGTCCTGTTGTCCTTTTCAACGGACATATAAAACAAACAATTATGAACCTTATTGGCGTTTTTTTGGCATGAATCACCGACTGCGCTGGGGAGTTTGTCTGACGTGCCACTGATTCGGTCAAACTGTGTTTTTTGAAAAACTAATTATAGTCAGCATTCAATGAATGTAGTATGATACCTTTGGGTATGGTGCTTTACGCATACTAGTGTCACAGAATAAATAATAGTACTAAGTACAGAAGACTCACTCTGTAACAAAACGCGTCCGTTACGATCAGCACAGATATGGCCGCTAGGTGGCGACCGCGCCACGCGCGGCTTATGGCAAACCCCAAAATTGAGGCCGAACGGCTGTACTTTTACCTAGGTACATGTAGCAAAGCGACGAAATCGCGGAGTGCTAGTGTCCAATCCCCTCCCCCTGACGCAATCCCCCCCCTTTTAGCACGAAATATGTCCCGGTTGACAGTTTTTTTTATTTTTTGGGAAAAATTATACAATATAGGAAAAAACTTTCAATGAAAGAAATAATCCTTATTAAATTCTTAACAAAAAAAGTTTTAATATTTTTTTAGGGTTCCGTACCCAAAGGGTAAAACGGGACCCTATTACTAAGACTTCGCTGTCCGTCCGTCCGTCTGTCCGTCTGTCCGTCTGTCCGTCCGTCCGTCCGTCCGTCTGTCCATCTGTCTGTCACCAGGCTGTATCTCAAGAACCGTGATAGCTAGACAGTTGAAATTTTCACAGATGATGTATTTCTGTTGCCGCTATAACAACAAATACTAAAAACAGAATAAAATAAAGATTTAAGTGGGGCTCCCATACAGCAAACGTGATTTTTGACCAAAGTTAAGCAACGTCGGGCGTGGTCAGTACTTGGATGGGTGACAGTTTTCTTTTTGCATTTTTTCCATTTTTTTTTTGCTTTATGGTACGGAACCCTTCGTGCGCGAGTCCGACTCGCACTTGCCCGGTTTTTTATAATGTGTTTATAATTTTTTTTATTGTTTTGTAAGTGTTTTTATATTTTACTTTTATATTCATATTATAATACGGCAAAAAGGCAGTACACCCACGGAATACTCGAAACGACCTCTCTAGCGTGCAGATTGACTACCTATTAGGCTAAAGGTTACATACCTATTCTCGCATGGTTTGTGCCATCGGTGGTGTGCGCAGACGCTGGAACTGTAGACGACTGAACTCAGGGGCATCAGGGAGTCGCGCGGGGTTTGAGAAAGGTCAAGGTTTGTGGTGACGCGGCAGCAGCGGGTCTTCCACGTCAAAGTAGCAGCCCGACGACCCTGGAACACGTCATCCAAATATAAAAATAAAAACAATCGAGCTGACTTGTTTGAAACATAAAAAATGTACTTTGTGGTATGAACATGAACTCACTAAACCAATGTGTGTACCTATACTCGTACATAGCAGTTAACCAAGGGTTGAACGCACCCCATTTCTGCCGAAGTAGTTTGGCGCTCGAACGCAGTGACAGCGCCAATAGTCCGAGACGGAAATGGTGCCTTTCACCCGAGTTGTACACTCTACTTTTATCTTATATCAAATGCGAGGAAACCAAACAAGACAAGGCAATTTTGCAAAATCAGTAGGTAATAAAAGTACCTAATAGACCTGCGGCCATGATCTTTTTTCCTTAGGACTTTCGTTTTTCCCACAAAACATGTTTATTATGAGCATTTCTCAAAAAGTTTGTACATTTCGATCACATGTTGTTACGAGTAGATTTCTATAAAAATTGATATGCTGGTAAAGTACATGAAGCTGAACAACTTCTACCATATTTCCCAAAATGTCCCAGAAAGTTTCTATGAATCATTCCTTTTTTTTGTTACCAGATTTTGTAACGTATAAAAAGTAAGGAATGGGGGATATACTTGTGAAATAAGATTGTGAATTTGCAACGAAGCGTTACATTATATACTTACAAATACTTACTGAATCTAAGCCGGATAAGTCTCTGGAAAGCAGGGGACCTTTAGTTCAAGAAGTGGAATGGTACCTTTGATAGAAGTAAAAGACAAAGCGTCTATTCTATAACTATAATGGCGGCACACGACGCCGCATTGCACATTTAAAGGGGCCCCTATTGTCAATTACCGAGGATGCGCGGGCATTTTACGCGTCGCGCGATCATGGCCACGATATAGATAATTGTTCGACTCACGGTTCCGGGGACGAACGGTGCTCCGAGCGGGTCGTTGCCCACGCAGAGAAAGTGAGAATCGCAGTGTAGCGCGGGCTGTGCGGCCCTACGCCCTTAGCGCAGACCAAGCCGGCGCGAGGACGCCAAGCGCCATTGCGCTCTTTGCGCCAACAGCAGGAGCGATGTGATGAAAAGTTGCACGGCACGGAGGGGGCAACGCGAAGCTGCTACCTGGACCCACGCCGCACGCTCGGGAAGCGCGTACAAATGCTGGTGGGCCTATTCTGGCTCGCTGGGACGTATGTCGACGCACGATGTCGGGCCTGGCCCCCATGCCTCGGCCAGCGATCACCCGCCGACCCGAGAAATCCGAATTCCTAAGGCCAAATCTGGCCCGGCGCCATCGCGTATTGCTTAAAGCTTTAGCCTGTCCAGATGGACGAAAAAAAAATATTATGTTTGTGTCGTGTATGAAACGAAAACAGAAACTACAATGACGGGGACAAGTGCGCTTTCCTGGTCGATCTTGGTGCTGTGCTACTTGGAGTCTCGACCGCAACTCGGAAGCAGGCTTACCTGGGGAAGTCTGCTGCCGGCTGGACGTCGATATGTTTATATTGTACACTTTTGGCTTTTTCTTTGTATTTGTGACACATACTCATGGGGTATGTGTTACAATTTCCTTACACATTTGGTAACAAAAAAGGAATGTTTTTTAGAAAGTTATTGGGACATTTTGGGAAATGTGGTGGAAGTTGTTCAACTTCATGTAGGTACCTACTTTACCAGCATACCAATTTTTATAGAAATCTAAGATGTGATCGAAATGTATAAACTTTTTGAGAAATGCCTAATATTTTGCACTTTTGGTCAAACATTTTGTTTTTTTTTTTGCACCCTGGCTTTAGGCCGTTTAAGCATTATGTAATTCACCACTTACCCAATTTGTTTTATTTTTCACACTCTCACTCGTTAGGGATACACTTTGATGATTGTCCTGTGAATGCGTCTCGCTAATGAAATGAACTGAGATCACACCAGGTAGGTGTTGCCAGGTGCGCGGAAAATAATTATCGTATTTGAATGTCAAAATTATCGTACCCCTATCAAAAACGCAGTATAATACCTTTAAACGAGCAATTCTTGTTTATTTATAATTGTATTTTATATATTTCGGGGATCTCGAATACGGATCCAACGATTTCGATGAAATTTGCTAAATAGGGGTTTCCGGGGGCGATAAATAGGAAATTTCAACATTTTTGACTTTCTTACACCAAGGAGACGGAACCCAAAACGTGCTAATTTTAGCCTATTTCTGAGGGAAAGTGTCATATTTGCTTCAAATATTACTAGACTGTTAAGAGCCCTTCAACGTGCACACTAGCGGCACAGCTAAATAATCGTGATTATTTACATTTAACGAAAGATATTGAAAAAAGGGGGCCGCTACGGACTGTATTGTGTATTTAAGTACCTTTCGAATACTCCAAACTAGTTTTTATGTTGCTGGTTTCGTCGATCTAGGAACTCAAAACAAAAACGGCCGTTTTAACTTTGGACGCATAGATTGACGAATCCAGCAACATAAAAACTAGTTTGATGTATTATGTATATATGTACTGGAGCCCAAATTATCGTACATGGACGTCATTTATCGTACGCCTGGCAACACTGCACGGCACTTACCATCGCGCACAGCTATTCATCGCGCTCTGTCAGCGAAATGCGCACGTGCGAGATTCCGAGAAACCATACCTACAGTCAGCAGCAGAAGTCGCTATACACTCCAGGTGCTCAAAGAGAGGTAAACGTTTAAACTGTCAAAAAGTTGTTGAGTGTCATGGTAGCATTTACTTGTGAGCGCTCAACATGTCACAAATATCGTAACAGTCGCTATTCATTAACTTCTACACTTACAACAAATCATTGATACCTTAGCTGTCAAAAAACCACTGGTATCTAAGCGGTCAACGTGTCAAATATATCTGAACAATATGGAAAAATAGACGTTTAAAGCATACATGTATGGTCGTATATTGAATGAATAATAGCTATGCTAATTTCAGGTAAAGCGTTTTTAGGTCAGGAAATGAATGCTCAAAAAACGTCGTAGAGGGAAATGCTAGGAACACAATTTTTGACTCCGTAACTTTGTTTAGACTAGTTAGGAGGTAAACATATCAAAAGTCCCCGGCTGTAGCCCCGGTGCTGCGGGGTAGAGGGGGGTAAGAAGGTCGAATATTTCGGTTTTTCATTGATATCTTGGAAACTTTGCATCTTAGCGACATGACTACTAAGACAAACAGAAAGCTCATAAAATTAGTTACAAGTTTTATCTAGTCAAGTTTTTCGTTATCTTGAATAGTTTTTGAGATACCCGCTCTTGAAAGTTTATTTAGGGATTTTAATTTTATCTTGATATCTACATCAGTGATGCTGTTAGGCCATGTTTGGCATCATTTTCGTATAAATCGGAGGTGCTGAATTCATTTATGGTATCACATTGACACTATTCCGAAGTAAAACCAAAATTAAAAAATATATATTTTTTTAAATCCCTCTTCACGCTTAAACTGCTGAACCAATTTCGTTGAAATTTGGTATAGAAATAGTTTCAGTCTCGACACAGGACATAGGATGGTTTTTATAACCAAAAGCATCTTTTGAGGATGTGAAAAGTGGGGTGGAAGTTTGTATGGGGAGTCAATAACCGCTGAACCGGTTTAGGTGAAATTTAGGATGGTATACATCTGTGATTTAGATGAAAATGATACCTAACATGACTTCAAACCTTACCTTAAGCAGTATTAACCTCGGGAATTCGGTTTCGTCGACGAAGTTGAATTCCTCCCATACTCCATTTCACAACTTTAAAGGATGATTATTGAGATAAAAAGTGTCTTATGTCCTGTCTTGGGACTCAAAATATCTGTATACCAAATTACAATGAAATCGGTTGAGCGGTTAAAGCGTGAAGAGGAATTAAAAAAAAAGGTATTTGTTTAACGTTTATATGTTTTTTCTTAGGAATGGTATCAAGACGATATCAGAAATGAATTCAGCACCCCCGATTTATACGAAAATAATACCAAACACGGCCTAGCAGCTTCACTAATGTAGATATCAAGATAAAATTGAAAGCCCTAAATAAATTTTCAAGAGCGGATATCTCAAAAACTATTCAAGATATCGAAAAACTTGACTGAATAAAACTTGTAACAAATTTTATCAGCTTTTGGTTTGTCTCAGTAGTCATGTCGCTAAGACGCAAAGTTTCCAAGATATTAGTGAAAAACCGCAAAATGAGACCTTCTTTCCCCCCTCTACCCCCCAGCACCGGGGCTACGGCCGGGGACTTTTGATATGTTCACCTTCTTACTAGTCCAAACAAAGTTACGGAGTCAAAAATTGTGTTCCTAGCATTTCCCTCTATAACTTCTTATTTCTTGGCTTATTTGACAATCATCGAAAGCAGTACAGTCTTGTCATCCCATACATCTATCTCACGTTTTGCCCTTCAACCATTGACAGTGGTCTGTCAGTCAACTTACTGCAAACTATTTATTTTATTGAATAGAATCATCAAAACGAATGAGTGACACATAGCGAAAGCTAACTGAAGCCGAATTTAGAGCCAATTGTCAAGGCACGTTGTGGTCTTGTTACTAAGGCGTTTGCTTTTCAAAGCAGAGACCGCGGGTTCAAATCTCAGTCGGACGCACCTAGAAGTTACAGCTTTTTTTTGGGTTTCATTTCTATTATTACTTTGTGGTTTTATATTAATTTCGCATAAGTTTATATGTTTTTTGAAGATATTATGTCACATGTAGCGTATGTACGATTTTCTAACAGGACGTTGTAGGTAGGTTGTAGGTTTGAACCCGCAGTGGGCGTTCCTTAGATTACTCCTGTGCCGAATGCCATTTTATGTTTACTGCTAGGTTATACTAACAATAAGTTCAAAGATATACAGTATGTATCAGGACGAAAGGCCAAGAAAGAGACCCATTAATGTTTAGATCACAGACTTGAATATACCCTAGACGAAGCAAATATCACGATTTGTATTGAAACCAAGCGTGCCGACTTTTTACCACCTACTGTGACGTCACAGCCGCAATTTAGTGATGGGGAGTCCTAACCGATTCAAAGGCTGGCGTCCATTAAAGTCGAATCGCGTCGAATCGAGCCACGTTGAATCGACTCGATTCGGCGCGCCTCAGAGGACGCGGGGTAGCGGATGAGTGATGACGGGTGGTTTCGTTTTTGAGTTTAGGTACTTTCGGATCTAGGTTCAAAATGAACGAAGAATTAATTAATATCTCTTGTCCAAAAATATCGTGAACTGTACGACCATAAAGATAGACCTTCTGGGCGAGCTCGCTCCATCGTAGGCCACGTCTACGCCTCGGCTAGTCTGTAGCCATGAGTAAGCCCATTCATAATTTAAAAAAGTCATCGATTTTCTGACGGACGAATGATAAAGACAGACGAATGATACAGACAGACGAATGATATTTAACGGAACCATTAGATTCCTAAATAATATTTGAATAGAATTATAAAAATAAAACAATTATTATTTTAAATCTGATATTATTTCTTTTATTTCTACATGTATAGGTATAAAATTTAAACATTATGTTGTTGTAGGCTATGGAAACATCAAAATCGCTAAATTAAAATAATGATTTTTTAAACACGGTAATAATTTATAAACATATGTACTAAACGTATAAACATACATTCGTATATGTTCAAATTACCCTCCTTTTTTAATAATAACGATTAAAAATTGTTTTTTTTAATACTAGATAACATCATCCGTCTGTTCGAAATCGAGTAATCGATTGGTATCAATTTTTGATATTGTAGAACGAACAACACTAGTCGCTAAATTTGACAGACGAATGATAAATGGGCTGTACCACGAAGTCGTAGCTATGCGCGACACTATCGCTGTTCCGATATTCATCGACTCTTTAACACACAACGTTAGATCAAACGCTCAAAGCAAACGCGCAATGTAACGTAAATATAGTTTTGTAACGTTAATGTATAGTTACTTAGGTACATCATTGGAAACACAACCTGGAATACTTAAAAAATTGTTTAAAATGAATTCACGCATAATATCATTTTAAAATTATTTACCTGTGATAGGAAATAATGTCCTTGCCCTTGGGTGCTTGCAAGTTTTGGGCTGATGCAGTTAATTATTACGCAACGAGGCATTTTTCAATTTTTTACGGACTATCGGCTGCAACGACTGACGTGCGTGGACTGTCAATAGCGACGGCCAACCTCGACACTTGGTCAGAGTTCGGACACGCGAAGTAGATACATTTGCGTCATCTAGGGTATATTCAAGTCTGTGGTTTAGATCATACTGGACAATTTTTACTATGGGACCAACCCCGATAACGCGGAAAAATAATTGGAAGTTTTATATATTTTGCTGGTCTGATGTTGAAATTTTCTATGGGAGAGTAAATTTTTTTCCGGGGTTTCGGGGTTGGTCCCATAGTAAAAGTTGCTCAGTATGACCTAAACATGAATGGGTCTCTTTCTTGGCCTTTCGTTCTGATACATACTGTATATAACTCCGTATACTCTATCCTCTCTGCTAAGTTGTAAAAACAAAATTCGTCATTCCTCCAACCAAATAAAGAGAGGAGTCATAGTTGGATATGCTTTTACACCACACCTTTACTGCCCGTGCTTCTCACGTGGGGTCACGGCTAGCCTCTATTACAAAGCCATAAGGTTTACATGTCAGATTGGGACAGTGAACGTATTACGTTTCAATTCTATTGTTTTCTCCTTCGTTCTTTGATCGATTCGGAGCATCGTATTTTAGTACTACAGTGGAAACTGGATAAGTGGAATCGCAAGGGACCGGCTGTTTAGTTCCGCTTATCCAGGTTTTCCATTTATCCAGTTTTCCACTTAACCAGGTTCAAATAAATCGTTTTCTCACTTACAGAGGCTCTCGCTAACAGAGGTTCAGAATGCTAGTAATGTCGCTTATAGAGGTCACGTATAGTATGGTCAAATAAAAGACCAAGACTTAAATAATCATCTTTGATTAAATATGTATGTATTAATAAAAAATAGGTATGTAATTCTGACTTCAAAAAAGCAATACTGTAAATAATGCACAGTTAAGTAGTACTCGTATACAATTTTCATAATTTCAAAAATAAAATCAATTAAACAAAATCACTCCTTATATTTATTTATGCAAGAGCAACCAGTATATACTCATACAAAATACGTAGTTAAAACACGAACCATAATGTTAACGAAACAAACTACCCTCCTTGTGACGGTTTATTAAAAATACAAATTTTATAACGCCGAGCTATTCCACTCATAGAGGTTTCGAAGACGGCTGCTTCCAGTTACAGAGGTAAAAATAAGAAATTTTCGAAAAAATGGATTCCGCTTATAGAGGTCCCAAAATTCCACTTATAGAGGTAATTCGTTGCCTAGGGACTGGAACCGAGAACTTCGGTCCACTTAAAGAGGTTTTCTACTAACCCAGGTTCCACTTATCCAGTTTCCACTGTATATAGTATATTTTAGTACAATAAGCGGGCTAAATAAATATATTAACATATAATATGCTCTACGGTTTGGAAGAACGGCCGCTTATGACAGTTAAAATAAAAAACCGATCATTCTCGTAGAACAGCGTAGAACCTACCAAAGAATATAATACTCAGAACCTACTTATCTATTGTCTATGTTTGACACTTGATGATAAAATACTTCTTTAAGAAAGGAGGTGTCAATTCGTAGCTGCTACAGTATTTTTTTTAACCTCCTGAGTCCCAGACACAAATTAATTGAAATTGAAATTTCAACCTTATTGCGTCTGAGTTTTATTTTTCTCTCGGGAGGTTACGATGCCCTCCCCGGAAGACATCGTGGCCTACAGATGGTAGACCTAATATGGTTGATCAATATGTTTCTTGCGGCATTTTCGTCCCGATCAAACTCGCTGTGGCACGTCGGACAAACTCCCCAGCGCAGTCGGTGATTCATGCCAATTCTCTGAAACGCTCCCGTTCTCTGGTTGCAGGCCGAACACGCCTGTGACGTGTACGCCTCATCCACGATTTCGACACGGATATTGGATTTACTGCGCAATCTCTTTAGCAACGAGTCGTGTCGAAACTTGCGCCCCGAGAACGACGCTGTGTTCATAAACTTGCTCCCGGCGCCGTACAGCACCAGCACGTCGCTCACCCCTCCTCCGTCAAACACTTCCCTCACGATTCGTTCCTCGCACTTGGCGATACGAATGTACTTGTCCAATCCGAGTCGCGTCAGTTTGGAGTGCGTCTCGTACGGTACTTGCATGGCTTCGAACCACTTCATGCGAAACACGCTGTATTCGATCACGTGATCCGTATTTTTGGAAGAGACCGGAAAATTGAGTGATTCTCTATCCTTTTGCATCTCGGCCAGTATCGGAGCGATGAGTTTGTTGCGTACGCGATCTCTCTTCCATTCGAGCGTGTGAGAACGTACATATTTGCGCGTGACCCGTTTGAAGGAATACCGCTTGGATTCGACGGTGGCCAGGGGCACGCGCGAGCCGGGGTCCACCGCTATAACTCTGTCGTACTCGACGCGCCGCTTCTTCTTTTTCTCCGTCATCTCCGGCTTGGCACACCGATTCATCGAGAGACTCACGCTCACGCCGTCCGTCTGAAGACAACAGCCGAATTTGGTGGCCGGCACGTCCAACCACGGTGTCCACAGTTGACTAAGATGATCGGTAATTTTGTTCCACGTGCCGGGGACGGTATCGGGAGCGACTCGACGCAGCAGCTCGAACCATCCTGTCGATGTATACATCACGTGCTTGAGTCCGTGCGACGGCTGTGGAAATAGACGGAAACTGCGCGTCTCCATTTCCTGCTGTATGCGCATCCATTCGGGTACGGTCTTCCACCACCGCGAACCCTCCACGGTGTCCTTGTTGATGACGGTACACACGCGAGCGATCTCCCGGCTCGTATTGTCGTCGCCGTCGGGCAAAATTCTGCTATAGTAGGCTCGAAAGAGACGTTCGTCGTTGCGCTTCACTTTGAAGTAGCGAGCCAGTCTCGAATACGCGTGCATAGTTATGTTGGTGCGCAGTGTGGTCTCATACTGCTTGGCCAGTTCTTGTACGATAAACGAACGCAGCTTACCATCGTAACGACGGTGATCGCCAAAGTACCTAGTGTATGATTCGGCGTACGGTCCTTTGCCCTTCATCGCGTAAACGAAATTCAACACGTCCGGTATGTCAGGTAGAGCGGGGGCAGTCTTCATGTAGAGATTGTAAAATATGCCCAGTTGAATGTAGATACGCGACAGGTCACGCACGTCCCGTCTGATCTCTTCGAGCAGTCTGGATCGGCGTTGAGGCGAGAGAAGAGGACACAACGCGGAGCACAGACCGCGTTTGACGACGTAGATATCCAGGGTTTGCGCTGCGCCATCACTCAATTTACGTTTTCGAATCGGAGGCAGGTAGTTGGTACACTTCGCAGAGCTTCTGCGATGGTGGTCTGTTCCACCGCACGACTTGCACTGTTTCTCCATTACTGACGAGCCAGAGTCGTCCGTCATGCTTATATACATAGTTGTACGTACGGACTGGGCCCGGCATGTATACGAAAAAACGCCAATAAGGTTCATAATTGTTTGTTTTATATGTCCTTTGAAAAGGACAACAGGACTCAGGAGGTTAGTGATTGTTAAATAATTAGACTGTTTCTGTACTTTGTGTTTTCTTTTGTAGGTTTCTATACCCACGGGTGCCAAACGTTACAAATATGTTATAAATACTAAGCCTATAGAGTTAGACCAAATCAAAACCGTTGCAGACTTATCTTTGTCTAGCGCTGTCGATTGCTCATGCTGGTCATACCGACTTACCGACTAGCGATAAACTGTACAAATCTATTTTCGAATGGAATAAATAGGGGCTATTAGAAAAAATAAATGAATTAATAAAATCGGCGTAGGTTCCGTACTCGTAGTTAATATCGATCGCACGTCACGTCGTGGTAGTGGTAAGACATGTGGCCCGTACAAGATGATCAGCGGCCGTTACGTTTGGACGCGAGGCGCCGGGCGCAAGTTGAGCGTTTGGTGCATCGGATAATCGCCGAGCTGCCCGAAGTGAAGCGCGCCGCCACCCGGCTGGCCAACGTAAAGTTGGAGCTGGCGCGACAAAGGGACGAGGCGGTGCGACGAGTCGACTCCGCGCACGATGCCCTACACACCCTTCACCAAGTAAAGTTGAAAAACCTAGAGACTATCGGAGAGAGCCTGCCGCAAATCTCATCGTTGCTCGTGGCTAACCAAAATCTCGACGCGATCACGCATTCGCTCAACGTGATGACGGACCGTTTGCAAGAGTTAGTCTCTGGAAAGTATATTGTGAACGGTTGCATGCTAAAGTCTACCAACGATGGCACCTTTTGTCGCGAGGTCACCTCTATCGAGGATGTCAAGAGAGAGTTTCGGCATCTCGGGTTCCTGTGCAACAGCATTAAGGTGGCCGAGTTCTTGGCGCACCTCTCCCCCGACGAGTACGACGGGTTGGTCCGCTATATGACCGCGCCGGCGCACGCGGGCGGCATCCACGAACTTTTGCTGATGCAACAGCAATTACATCGAACCGACATGATGATGGTGATATCGAGCCCGTGTCCGTCAGAGAATAAAAAGCAGCATGCGGCGAAGAGGTTAAATGCTGCCCTGAAAAATTATAATTGCCAACTGCCCAGCAGCAACGAATACACGGCGCTAAAGATTGAACTAATTGCCGGTGTCTCCTCTCGATCGGACCATATTAATATGAAAATTTTCAAAAATATTCTAAGCGGTGACAGACAATGGTCACATTATGACGACGCGCCGTCTCGTTTCGTGGCCGCCGTGGCGGACGCGGGCAATACGGCCCTAGCCGAGGCGCTGAGGCTGCATTACGGGGCACGTGAACCGCCGCTCGTCGACGCCAACGGGGTGGACGCAAATACGGCGGCACACGTCAACGCGCTTCTCGACGAGCCTGTGCTGAAAATCGGGCCGGCGGTGGCTAGGCTCACCGAGTTCGGCGGCGTGCTACGGCGCGATTTTGTATACCATTTGCCGCGGCTCGTGTGCCCGTGGTACAGCGTTGAATTTCTGAATGTACAGGGTGCTGTCCCAAAAATAGTACGTCAAACTGACGTCAAACTGACTGGAAGTAGGACGCCCTAAGAGCAACCAAACCAGCTTAACATCCTCACCTCCTCAGTAAAAGTTGCACGGTTTTTGAGGGGATAAGATGCAGGGTGTTGTCGCCGACGAGGTTTACTAACGAATGGGCCAAAATCGTTTCCCAAAGTATCACATCCCAAACTATGTTTCCCAAATTATCATTTCCCAAAAAAATGTTTGGCAAAACAACTTATCGCAAATTTTCAGTTAGCAATAGTCTTTTTTGGCAAGTTATTGTTTAGCAAATAATTACTTGGACAAGTTTCATTTTACCAAATATTATTTAGTCAAATGTATCATTAAGCATAAATAATAAATAAATAAATAAATAATCATTTATTTCAGATCAAACAATCCATAGAATTTGTTAGTTGTCTTAAACTACATACCTAATAACTAGTGTTAGTATTAACATTATCACTAATTAACCTACACTACAGAGGAAATGCAGAACACACAGGTCGCCCAGTCAGAACCACCAGGTGCCTCCATATTCGACAGTCGAGTCTATTGGATAATACTTTCAGAACGCATAACTTACATGTCCCAAAATATTGCATGGCATACAATTTACATACCAATAACCTCCTGAGTCCCAGACACAAATTAATTGAAATTGAAATTTCAACCTTATTGCGTCCGAGTTTTATTTTTCTCTCGGGAGGTTACGATGCCCTCCCCGGAAGACATCGTGGCCTACAGATGGTAGACCTAATATGGTTGATCAATATGTTTTTTGCGGCATTTTCGTCCCGATCAAACTCGCTGTGGCACGTCGGACAAACTCCCCAGCGCAGTCGGTGATTCATGCCAATTCTCTGAAACGCTCCCGTTCTCTGGTTGCAGGCCGAACACGCCTGTGACGTGTACGCCTCATCTACGATTTCGACACGGATATTGGATTTACTGCGCAATCTCTTTAGCAACGAGTCGTGTCGAAACTTGCGCCCCGAGAACGACGCTGTGTTCATAAACTTGCTCCCGGCGCCGTACAGCACCAGCACGTCGCTCACCCCTCCTCCATCAAACACTTCCCTCACGATTCGTTCCTCGCACTTGGCGGTACGAATGTACATGTCCAATCCGAGTCGCGTCAGTTTGGAGTGCGTCTCGTACGGTACTTGCATGGCTTCGAACCACTTCATGCGAAAGACGCTGTATTCGATCACGTGATCCGTATTTTTGGAAGAGACCGGAAAATTTAGTGATTCTCTATCCTTTTGCATCTCGGCCAGTATCGGAGCGATGAGTTTGTTGCGTACGCGATCTCTCTTCCATTCGAGCGTGTGAGAACGTACATATTTGCGCGTGACCCGTTTGAAGGAATACCGCTTGGATTCGACGGTGGCCAGGGGCACGCGCGAGCCGGGGTCCACCGCTATAACTCTGTCGTACTCGACGCGCCGCTTCTTCTTTTTCTCCGTCATCTCCGGCTTGGCACACCGATTCATCGAGAGACTCACGCTCACGCCGTCCGTCTGAAGACAACAGCCGAATTTGGTGGCCGGCACGTCCAACCACGGTGTCCACAGTTGACTAAGATGATCGGTAATTTTGTTCCACGTGCCGGGGACGGTATCGGGAGCGACTCGACGCAGCAGCTTGAACCATCCTGTCGATGTATACATCACGTGCTTGAGTCCGTGCGACGGCTGTGGAAATAGACGGAAACTGCGCGTCTCCATTCCCTGCTGTATGCGCATCCATTCGGGTACGGTCTTCCACCACCGCGAACCCTCCACGGTGTCCTTGTTGATGACGGTACACACGCGAGCGATCTCCCGGCTCGTATTGTCGTCGCCGTCGGGCAAAATTCTGCTATAGTAGGCTCGAAAGAGACGTTCGTCGTTGCGCTTCACTTTGAAGTAGCGAGCCAGTCTCGAATACGCGTGCATAGTTATGTTGGTGCGCAGTGTGGTCTCATACTGCTTGGCCAGTTCTTGCACGATAAACGAACGCAGCTTACCATCGTAACGACGGTGATCGCCAAAGTACCTAGTGTATGATTCGGCGTACGGTCCTTTGCCCTTCATCGCGTAAACGAAATTCAACACGTCCGGTATGTCAGGTAGAGCGGGGGTAGTCTTCATGTAGAGATTGTAAAATATGCCCAGTTGGATGTAGATGCGCGACAGGTCACGCACGTCCCGTCTGATCTCTTCGAGCAGTCTGGATCGGCGTTGAGGCGAGAGAAGAGGACACAACGCGGAGCACAGACCGCGTTTGACGACGTAGATATCCAGGGTTTGCGCTGCGCCATCACTCAATTTACGTTTTCGAATCGGAGGCAGGTAGTTGGTACACTTCGCAGAGCTTCTGCGATGGTGGTCTGTTCCACCGCACGACTTGCACTGTTTCTCCATTACTGACGAGCCAGAGTCGTCCGTCATGTTTATATAGTTGTACGTACGGACTGGGCCCGGCATGTATACGAAAAAACGCCAATAAGGTTCATAATTGTTTGTTTTATATGTCCTTTGAAAAGGACAACAGGACTCAGGAGGTTAAAGAGTTAGTTAAGAAGAGGGGTCATATTAAGTCGCGATTAACTAAATTTTCAGGTTATATACGCGAGTTAGCCGAAAAGTCATTGTGTGCGGCTCAGGTGACGGAACTACAACTTCGGATTGCTAAATTAGAATGTGTTTACAACACGTATGACGAGATTCAAACCAAGTTGGAGTATATGGTTGAGGACGACGAGGCCCAATTGGACGAGCGGTCTGATTTCGAGGATTTGTACTACTCGTCAGTCGCGGCGGCTAAGGAATTGGTAACCATGCATACCAAGGTCGCGCCTAGCGATGGGGGTTCCGATAATAATACACGGCGTCATCCACATGTAAAATGTAAGTTACCTACCATTTCTTTACCCAAATTTGGAGGCTCGTATGATACATGGCTTGAGTTTCGCGACACATTTGATAGTTTGATTAATAATGACGACTCCATCGATAATGTAAACAAGTTTCATTACTTGCGGGCTTCATTAGAAGGCAGTGCCGCGGTAATTGTACAATCATTAGCATTGTCTAGTAGTAACTATAAGATAGCTTGGCAATTATTATGCGACAGATACAATAATAAGCGGTTATTAGTAAATAATCATATTAAGGCCATATTTAACTTAAACCCAATTACCAAGGAGTCATCGGCAGCTATTCGCCATCTTATAGACACGATATGCAAAAATATACGTGCGTTAGCGACCCTTGATGAACCAACCACCCATTGGGATACATTATTAGTGTATATAATATGTCAAAAACTTGACAATGTTACTAGACGTGAGTGGGAGGAGTTTGTGCCTAGTTGCGAAACAATTACTTTCGATGCTATCATACATTTCCTCAGCGATCGTGCGGATCTATTGGAAACCATGGCGATGGAGGGCCCCGGACGACGCGCGTCCTGGCCGCTCGCCGCCGGCGCCGGCGCTGCCCCCGCGGCGCACGCGCGCTCCGCCGTGCGACGGGTAAAGGAAAAATGTTTCGTAGGACTAGATGAACGTGAAACCGATACTGTGAGTAGCCCACTTTTTACATATGAATGTCCATTATGTAAGCGTGGTCATTGGTTATTTGAGTGCCCCGACTTTCTCGCGTTATCCAATAAAGAACGTGCTGATAAGGTTCAAGGGATGAAAGTATGTTTGAATTGCTTAAAACCCGGGCATTTAGCGAAGTATTGTAGGCGTGGTCCGTGCAAGTCGTGTTCATTACGTCATAGCTCGCTTATACACGTGGATAAGTTGCCGTCGAAGGCTCCAGTAGCAATGCCGGCGATACAAGTGACTCCCAGCAGTCCGAGCGAGCACGAGGAATGCGCACCTGAACCTGGCTGCAGTGCTAACCTAGACGTCTTGTTGCCGGCCCATCCTGTTTTACAGGGTCAAGTCATACTGTCTACTGCGCTAGTAGAAGTATATGATCGTGACGGTAAACCACATATGGCACGCGCATTTTTGGACAATGGCTCTTCACCTAATTTTATTAGAGCGGACTTTTGCAAAAAACTTAAGTTACCTATTAGGCAGGTAAATGCGTCTTTAATTGGCATTCAAAATATAAAGTCGAACGTACATAAATTATGTGACGCAAGGTTTTCATCGCTGTTTGACAAAAGTTTTAGCATGAAAAGTTCATTTTACGTAGTTCCACAAGCTACATGCGACTTACCTTTACAAAAGGTAAATGTATCAATGCTAGGCATACCTGAACATTTAGTCTTGGCTGATCCTCAGTTCCACTCGCCGGCACCTATCGATATTCTTCTTGGTGCCGAGGTCTTTATGGAATTATTAGGTAGCAATAAAATTAAATTGGGACGAAACAAGCCCATGGTTTATGAGACCAAGCTAGGTTGGGTAGTGTCTGGTCGTAATGCGCATAATCCTAACTCTAAAAGCGTTTGTTGCAATTTTGTTCAAATTAATAATCAAGATGACGAATTGACGCGTTTTTGGAAGCTAGACGAAGCAACAATAAAACCCGCGACGGCTTATTATACCGACGATGAACGGGCTTGCGAGGAACACTTTGTTAAAAATACCTCTCGATTACCGGACGGTAGGTTTATGGTTAGGTATCCTTTAAAGCAGCCTGTATCTTCGTTGGGCGATTCTTACGAGCGGGCAAAACAATGTTTCCTGTCGTTAGAGCGCAGACTAGAACGGCAGCCACAATTGAAGTCTATGCACAAAGATTTTATGAACGAATACGAGACTTTGGGAGACATGTCCAAGGTTACTTCCAATGAGATAGTAGGAAACTTCTTGCCTTTTCACGGCGTGTTACGGCTGTCTAGTCTCACGACAAAGCTCCGGGTCGTGTTTAATGCTAGTGCGCGTACGTCTACCGGAGTCACGCTGAACGACATTCAGTACGTAGGACCTACTATTCAGGACGATCTCATAGCTATCTTGTTACGGTTTAGGCAATACCGTTTTGTGTACACGGCTGACGTGGAAAAAATGTATAGGAGGATAGTCGTGCACCCTGACGATAGGTATTTGCAACAAATCATTTGGCGCAATGATCCATCTGAACCTCTGTGCATATACAAATTAAATACGGTCACTTACGGTACGGCCAGTGCTCCGTTCTTAGCTGTTAGATGCCTTAAACAGTTATCAATGGACTGCTCGGACCCTCGACTTTCTGAAATCATTGCCCATGACTTTTACATGGATGACTTTTTGTCCGGGTCTGATACTGAGCAAGAAGCCACCAGCATTATAACTCAGGTCAGTGCGGTACTTAAAAGTGCTGGTATGAATTTACGCAAATGGCGTTCCAATGAACCTAGGCTCATAAATGAACATAGTGACGACTCTAGAAATCTAAATCTAGGCAACTTGGACGATAGTAAGACGCTAGGGCTAGGTTGGAAAAGTGGAGCCGATGTCTTGTATTTTACTATCGACTTAGGAAAAAACCCGGAAAAATTAACCAAGCGGGTTATCCTTTCCACGATAGCAAAAATATTCGACCCTTTAGGTCTTTTATCGCCAGTTGTCATTCAGGGTAAAATCTTGCTTCAGCTTTTATGGCTGTCACGAGTTTCTTGGGATGATGAAGTGCCTCAAGAGATTTCTCAAAAGTGGCATAGCATAACAATGTCTTTACCGGGATTAAACCACTTATGCATTCCCCGAAGTGTCGTAGGAATCCACGCGTCGCGAGTAGAATTCCACGTTTTTACGGATGCGTCTCAATCTGCGTACGGAGCTTGCTTGTACGTACGTACTATCACTAACACAGGAGTCGTTACTCGGTTACTCATGGCAAAAAGTAGGGTAGCTCCACTTCGGCCGGTAACTATTCCCCGAATGGAGTTATGCGGAGCTTTGATCGGAGCACAGCTTTACCAAAAAGCGCTAACATCACTTCGCATGAAAGCAGACAGTTGTACATTTTGGACCGATTCCATGATCGTGTTAGGATGGCTAAGAATGCTTCCAAACCAACTCAAGGTATTCGTACGAAATCGCGTAGCCGATATACTCGAAATCACTGGCGGTTGGCCTTGGCGACACGTTCCTACTAAGGACAATCCAGCGGATTTGGTCTCACGCGGACTTGATGCGGGTTCAATTGCTGCGGCTGATATTTGGTGGAATGGTCCAGCATTCCTACGTAATGACGAAGAGGACTGGCCCAAAAATCACCACGCGAGCAGGGATAGTGATGAAGTTAAGGCTGAGGTAATCACTGCTAATGTAGCAAGCGAAGCTACACTATCACCTCTATCAGAATTGAATCTTACGAAGTTTTCCAATTTTACTAAACTCAAACGAGTCACCGCATACGTTCTACGGTTTATCAATAACGCACGACCGGGTAGTGTCAGAAATTCGGGATTTCTCAACACTAAAGAACTTCATGCGGCTATGAATGTTTTAGTAAAATTATCGCAGATAGAATCATTTTACTCATATGATGATGTTAAAAATAAAACTTTACTCAAAGCCAAAGACCCGCTTACAAAACTGAATCCTTTCGTGGATTCTGAAGGACTTATGCGTGTAGGCGGAAGACTTAAAAACGGGCCTTTTAACTTTGATAAAAAGCATCCAGCTATCTTGCCAAAAGGGCATTTTATAACGGTGACGTATTTCAATTCCGTCCACATCATTTTGTTACATGCGGGACCTCAAGCCATGCTAGCATACGTAAAGTCTACCTATTGGCCAATCGGTGGTCGTACACAAGCTAGGTCCACGTATTACAAATGCGTCCTGTGCACTCGTATGCGCGGTGCAACTATAGCGCCACTTATGGGCAACTTACCCTCGCCGCGAGTAACGCCAGGGTTTCCTTTCGAGGTTGTTGGCGTAGATTATGCCGGTCCTATACTGGCTGCATCTCGAAAGGGTCGTGGTAGCCAAACCATAAAAGTATACATCGTGATCTTTGTGTGTTTTAAAACGAAATGTGTACACCTTGAGCTATGTAGTGACTTGTCTGCAGAGGGTTACATGGCGTCGTTGAAGCGATTCGTTAGTCGCCGCGGCTTACCTTCTGACATATACTCCGACAATGGAACCCAGTTTGTCGGGGCATACAATGATTTAAAGAGATTTCTTACCAGTCATGCGAAGACGTTATCTGAGTCTGCAGCCAATGACGGCATTAGGTTTCACTTTGTTCCACCATATTCACCACACTTTGGGGGTTTGTGGGAAGCCGGGGTGAAATCCACTAAACACCACTTACTTAGAGTCTTAGGTAACTGTCATCTAACCTTTGAAGAAATTTATTGCGCACTGTGCCAAATAGAGGCAATTTTAAATTCAAGGCCTCTTACTCCTTTAACCAGCGATCCTTCTGACCTGCTACCACTTACTCCAGGCCATTTTTTAATTGGACGACCACTCACAGCTCTTCCGACTCCCTGTCTGACAGAGATTCCTCCTTTGAGACTCACACGGTACCAGAGGATCGAACAATTGAGGCAACACTACTGGGTTCGCTGGTATAAAGAATATGTTTCTGAACTTCAAGAGCGAACCAAATGGAGGCAAGCCAAGGGTCAACTTGCAACCGATACCATGGTCGTCGTCAAAGAAGACAACCTGCCTCCAATGAAATGGAAGCTCGGCAGAATCGTTAGCGTCATCCCTGGATCTGATGGCATCAATCGTGTGGCCGACATCCGGACGTCGTCTGGGATCATTCGTCGTGCGTTCAGCAAAATATGTCCACTACCAGTCGAAAAGTAAATCTACTGTTGAAAGACCAACCTTTCAACGTGGGCGGGCATGTTGGAACGAAACGCAAGGCTTCAACAGATACTGCGGCGAGACGGGGGCGACCTCTGTCTTAATATTCGATCTAGCTAACGCTGTGTCATTGCAATTTTGAACTTGAAACAAGCAACTGATTTTTCTATTTTTTTTTATATGTACTTGTGTGGCAGAATAGAGTACATTTTTATTTTGAACATTTTTTTTATTTTTTTTTTTTAATTTATTTAACAGAACACAAAGTACAGTGTTACCTATAATTAAAGTTTCGCCAAACTGTAAAACAGTTTGTTGGCGATGCGCTCAACTAAACTAAAAACAACAATAGTACTTAGGTGAGTAATAGATATCAACAACACACAACTGCCTGCCAGCCTGTAATAAACCCTATTTCGACGCAATACGTACCTACTATCGTTCGGTAAGTACTTGCGCCGCACGGCTCGCCTGCCTGGTCCTTCTACAATCCTGAACAAAGTCCAAACTGAGGAAAGATGAATGAAGTTAACAATGCTTCATTTACATGTATAACTTTGCTAAAGGTTCCTTTGGGAAATGAAACTATTGCGATAAGTTTGTTGGGAAGTGAAATTTGGCGAAATGTATTTGGCCGAAACGAAAGTACACCCGCCGACGAAGTGATCACGGCCCGTTTGATGCGCCATATACCAGCGAATTACAGGCGCAAGTGCCAGCACATACTGATGGTGGATGCCGTAGCCATGGCTCGCCGCAAAAATTTGACAAGATTCAAGCATTCGCTCAGGTCGAACGCGGTCCGCGGTCGCTGGCCTCGACCCAGGGTACCCCCGGCCCGGTATACGATTTTCGGGGTCGGATGCCGTGACGGCAGCGATGAGAGCTCGTATGCGCTCCATACAAATGGCGCAATGGTGCGGCTGGGTCACGCGAAAGATATGCCTTCCACCTCCTCGTTGGCCATCCATAGTAGAGTCATTATTTCCAAAAAACCGACCCTACCCGTGAATAATCAGTTCTTGGATTTTTTTTCGTAGGTCCCTCGGGGGAAGGGGGGGTCACTGGGAGTGTAAATTCAAAAAGTAGACTGAATCAGGCTTCTGTGTATATTCGAAAAACGGTTTTTATTGAATAACTCGGCCATTTTTGATTTAACAGTAAAACCGTGAGGACAAAAATTGTTGGAAATTTGGCGTCCGACATGCATGGTGTCCGTGTGGCTGGTCAGGTGGGCCAGGGCTTGCCGCTCGCACTCCAAATCGACGTCCGTCTCGTCGACCAAGACTTGCATTAGGGGCAGGAAAGCGCTGAGTATCGGCCGACGACGGTTCGACAGCGGCGCCACGGGCTGCATTTTTTTTTCATTCATCCGCTGTGACAGGTCCCGCGTAACACGCACCCCATTACGCGGGTATTGTCGCAGTTTCCGCGCGTAATTTCTGCGTAATACGCCCGACAATTGGGTAGTTTTGAAAAAAACGCCTTGCTAGTTTAAAAATTGTCGTGATTTTGCGTGCGTAATACGCGCTAGTTACGCGTGCCCCATTGCGACAATTCCCGCGTAAAAATCTCAAGGGATCAAAATTTTACGCACAAATATAGCACCGCTCCGCGCTCCGATGCAAATATTAGGGTGAAGGATTTCAAAACAAAAGTAAAGAGCACTCGCTAGGTTCGGCGCGGGCTAAATTCTGGCGGGTACTCAAATATGGCCGAGCGTTTTGCGAGCCGAAACATACTGAATAACCATATTAGGTCTACCATCTGTAGGCCACGATGTCTTCCGGAGAAGGCATCCTCGTAACCTCCCGAGAGAAAAATAAAACTCGAACGCAATAAGGTTGAAATTTCGATTTCAATTAATTTGTGTCCGGGACTCAGGAGGTTCTGCGGGAGTAAGAAGTTACAGTCAAACGGGGATACGCCGCCGTGCCTTGCATACGGGTAATGAGCGTTATCCCTTTGTCGCGGATTCTAATAGATGGCGGAGCGTGGGCACCAGCGCTGGCTCCAGAGTGTGTCGATGGTGAGTGACGCGTCGGGGCAATATTTGCACCCGGCCGCCAGCGTCCGCCACGATCATTCGCTCCGAAGTAAACGCGTCCGTCGGAAAGATGTCGATGTTTCGCGTCTCGACACCCACTAGTGGCCACATGTGTAACCTCACTGAGATGGTGTACAGGGTCAGTATATAAATAATCACTAGCAACAACAATTCGGTATTATTCATCATGCAGTCGAGTATAACACATGTACTTTTGAAATGCGCGCCATCTTATTCGGGCCCACATTGGATGGCGCACACCCTACAAATGGGGACAACGCGGCACATAGTTACTCAACATTGGTCGAAACTATATCCTCCTGGGTCCCGTTCTCCTTTTCAAAGGACATATAAATAAAACAAACAATTATGCGTTTTTTCGTATACATGCCGGGCCCAGTCCGTACGTACACCTATACAAGGCGTCCCACCGCTATGCCACATGGAGGGAAAGTACCCTAAATATTGTAGATGGAACATTTTACTGAAAGAAGGCATTATTTTAATTTAAAAAACAATTTAAACTGCATTCATAGATTTTTAAATAATTACATGGTTGAACCGGGAATCGAACCCACCGCACGAGAAAAAAAATCACCCTGTAGCTTTATCATATATACCGATCGAAAGACTTGATCATAAGGATAATTTTTTGCTAAATAACATAGTGTCGGAAATAAAAGGAAGCCCATGAATTTTAACATTTTTAATTCAAAATTAATCAATTTAATTTATCAAATGCTCAAAATGTAGTCTCATTCTGTTGAATACAAAGCCGCACTCTTTTGATTAGTTATTTTGCTAAATTTCACATCAAATGTTAAAATTCATGGTCTTCCTTTTGTTTCTGACACTATGTTCTTTAGCAAAAAATAATCCTTATGATCAAGCCTTTCGATCGGTATGATAAAGCTACAGGCTGATTTTTTTTCTCGTGCGGCGGGTTCGATTCCCGGTTCAACCATGTAATTATTTAAAAATCTATGAATGCAGTTTAAATTGTTTTTTAAATTAAAATAATGTCTTCTTTCAGTAAAATGTTCCATCTACAATATTTAGGGTACCTACTTTCCCTCCATGTGGCATAGCCGTGGGACGCGGTCAGTAATGGAAAAACAGTGCAAGTCGTGCGGTGGTACAGGCCACCATCGCAGAAGCTCTGCGAAGTGTACCAACTACCTGCCTCCGATTCGAAAACGTAAATTGAGTGATGGCGGGTGGATTTCAAATTCAGGCGAAAAGTTACGTTTCGATGTTTATAAAAAAAACTAGTAGGTTTTACGTATTGCAATTTTTTTATACGTTTTTAAGTAGTCTTACCTTAAAGTTCCTTCAATTAACAACTCCGATAAATGAACAGTTTTTATATATAAAATGATTTATGTGTCTAAAATCATCACCGTCTACCAAAAAAATCGGAACCTCTTTGTTTGTGGTGAAAATTATCGAATACCTAACGTACGATTGCGATTTTGTTTTCATTTTTAGATCACCCAAGGCGTTGTTTTACATATAAAAAAATATAAAGTTATTCCGTCACAGAGTACGTACTTTAAAAATTAAATGAATTTTTGTCACGAGTATTCGTCAACACCGTCAGCGTATTGTCAAAGCCGAGGTAGTTATGTATTTATACAGCAAAATATAGCGAGCGTACCCCCGCCCGCTTCCTCAGTTCGGCTTAAGCAGCGAAAGCGAGTGCACGTCTCCTTATGCGCGCGCTAAGCAGAAAAATATAGAAATCTGTTCCTCAAAAAGTGATTTGTCACGCTGTTGCGTCATAACCATCCAGGAGAAGTTTACAGTAAGTACTTGTTTGATATTAAAATCATTTACCTACGATAATGTCACTCTAAGGGAACATACTTGGTGTGACGCTGTCGTTGCTATAAATGATAGTGTTCTAGAACAATCTACGATAATGCGTAAAATCGTCAACACCGTAACCGTCATCACCGGCTCTCATGCAATGGACGGTTATGATCCCATATGTACGGTGATGACGTTTTTTCTAAATTTGTTCAATAACATTGCTTTTTTTACACTAGGATAACCAATTATTTCCCAGATTATTGTATCTTAAGTCTACGAAAAACATTCTTACTTGTAAAGCAACATTTTATTAAGTACGAGTGATAAAGATTATTTACAATAATATTTTAGAAAACGTATGAAATGGGGCGTATATCATTGCATAGCAGGCCTCCAAACTCATTTATAAGCGAATTTTGACATAGTTGTAGAAAATGGTGTTTTAAACAACATACTAAAAAAAGTATTGGTGGGTGGGGGTGAAGCTAAAGGGTAGAGAGGGGTTAAAGGTCCCATTTTATAGTTTTTCGTCAATAACTCATAAATGGTACCCCATAGCAAAAAATGTTCTAATACAAAAATAATCTACATAAAATTCTCTACAAAAATATTCTATACACTTTTTCGCTAGGATCAATATTTAAAAATATATTGAAGGGGGAAAGTTAATTATAAGCAATTCTACACAATTATGTGAAAGTATGTGTAGTTAGTTTGCGTTTTTATCCCAGGTGATTATATGAGAGGCGATATTGCTTGGTATGACTGTTCCTTGGATCATACAAAAATATAAAATATCTGTCATTTTCCTAAACGGCCTCCTAGCCTAGTCGGTAGTGACACTAGTCACCCTGCCTACGAAGCAGGAGGTAAATAAGCTGGTGCAGGTTATCCCCTCAAAACTCAAACTACATTCAAAAAGTCCTAACTCAATGGCAATAAAAATATTCAATAAAATTAGTAACGAAATAAATAACACCAAGTCCGACAATGAATTCTTTAAAAAACTAAAAGATCACTTAATAGAAAAAGCTTACTATACTTTAAATGAATTTTTTCACGACCAATAACTGCAATTAATAAAGCACCTATATAATAAATAATATACCTAATATAAACATATATAATCACTAATATACTTAATCTAATTGTACAAAAAAACTCTATCTCCTCTTGAATAAACTGTTTGCTGTGCCCTACGGGGTGTCATGCTGTACACAATTCTATGTAATAGGTTAAGATACAATGTGATATGCAATAAAGATTATGAGTATGAGTATGAGTATGAGGTCCCGGGTTCGAATGCTGGTAAGGGAATTTATTTGTGTATTTATCACAAATATTTGGTCCTGAGTTATGGATGTTTTTTAAAAGATAAGTCGGGCCCTGGAGGGAAACTACCTTAAATCCTTAAGCTGGCTCATTTTACTTAAAGGAGACGTTCCTTTATTTTTTTAAAGAAACAAAACTGCATATATATATATATTATCTTCACCCTCACCCATCAGTACTTTCAATATGTTGTTTAAAACACCATTCCCTACCACCTAACCAAAATTCGCTTCTACACGAATTATGAAATGAAAATGGGGGAACCCATTTGGCAATTTGGTGAGCTATGTATAAGTCACGAACTGAGTAGTATAGCACCTATGGTAAATTATCAGCATATTTTTCTGTATTCTATTATATTTATGTTACATTTATTTTCGCCAATCCCCGTTCAAATATAGGTATAAATTTTTGGCGCGTTTTAGGTTGGGACTTAAGAATTCCCTTTTCTTTTTTTCAGATACTCGAGTTGAAAAATATATACCAAATATTATAATGAAGCTAATATATTATGTACTAGTTATAGACACAAATCGCTACATGCCAGATGAAAATCTGTTTGCACAAATTTTGGAAAATTACACAGTATTAATTTCTACATACCAGGGTGGAATTTGTAAAGCCTTATGCGAAGATTCCGAAACTATGATAATTCACAAAACATATGAACAAATATCTTGTTCCTCGTATTATTTTCCTTATATTGAAAAAATAGGAACAAGAGAAAATTTGCAAGAGCTGTTTCAGAATATGTATGGTGAAATTTTTATTAACAACCTGATTAAGTGGTCGCTCGATTTGCGTCATGTGTGGGAAAATTAATTTACTGAGATGATTACGTGGATTTACTTCTTTGAGATGATTACGTGGATTATAAATAAATGATTTAATAATAATATTATTATAAGACTGATTTAGCTAAATGGGTCCGCCTTTACGATGCTATAAGATGCAAAATATTGAATTTGATAACGATAACTTTTCTAAGACGAAATAACTAATTATTGCAAGAATAATACCAATGGTAACAGTCTACACTTATACTTTATAATTTTGCGTTTATGTATTTTTGAAGCAATAAATTTAGTTTAAATATTTTTTTTTTCAGATAAGCACTATGGGTAAAATAAAAGGAAGTTCAGGAGAAACTCTGAAAAAGAAAAAAAAATTGCTTTAAATAAAAGACGAAGATATGCAAATATTAAACAAGATCCTGAATTGTATGAACTTGTGAAAGAAAGAGAAAGGAAAAGAGACAAAAAGCGGAAAAGGAGAGGTCAATTTGAATCAATAAATAATAAAAGTCCAAGAGAACAAAGAATACAACGACAAAAATGGCGTGAAGCAGCTAAAAGATCTCGAGAAAGAAAGAAGAGTGAGAGAAAAGAAAAACAGCTTGCTATAAAGCCAGTATTCATTAATATAGATGATGGTATTGAAAGTAATATAGCCAGCAATGAAAATAAACCCAAAGATGCCATCATTGACAATCTCAAAGAATTTAATTGTAATTGTTCAGCCAAAGTCAGAAGACTCCGTTACTTGGAACTTAAGAAACGAGCGCGATTGCTGAAACTTATTAAGGAATTAAGAAGAGAAAACGCCCGTCTGAAACAAAAAACGGTTTGACAATGTTATTAAAAATCAAGAAAAAAACAAGAATTTTGACATAAAAAATAAATAAAAACAGTCCATTGAAAGAAAAAAATATTAAAAATGTTATTAAAGAATTTTATACTGACGATGCCAATAGTACAATATGTTCAGGAAAAAAACAGTACATAACACGATTCAAAGTGCAAAAGCAAAGAAGGTATCTCAGAGGAACGATTAAGGAGTTGTACTCAAAGTTTTTGAAGCTACATAGGGTTAATGTAAGTTACGCAACATTTTGGAGATACCGTCCTTTTTGGGTATTGCCAGCCTCGTCAGCACAAAGAGACACATGTATGTGCATGGTACACGCCAATATTGATCTCAAACTGGAATCTCTGAGCAATGCAGGGATTATTCAAGAAAAGAACTTTGAAGAACTGCTGGACAGCCTCTGTTGCTCACGATTTAACGAAAAATGCCTGAAAAGGGAATGTGATTTATGTAAAAACAACATCCTTCAATACAACGAATTTCTGAATGATAAAGAGATTATATTATACAAATGGATACGCTCTCAAGAGTTAGTCACAGTAAGAACAGGGACTAAAACATGTCCAATTACTAGAAAGGAAGAATTCAATACAAAACCCCTCGATATCATCAATGAGTTACATTCAGATTTGACGCCATTTTTTGAGCATTGCTTTTTGATCCAAACACAATATAATAATTTGAAGAACTTAAAAGAATCTTTAACAGTCAACGCCGCTGTCATACACATTGATTTTTCAGAGAATTATGCGTTGAAAGCCACCAATGAAGTTCAATCCCTCCATTTCGGTGGTAGCCGCAAAGAACTTTGTCTTCACACTGCTGTCATTCATGCATTTGATTTCCAAATAAGTGATATAAAAGCAACTTCAGTCTGCACAGTCAGCGAATGTTTAAAGCACGACGCTCCAGCCGTATGGGCACACCTCATACCACTTATAAATAAAGCAATGGAAATTAATCCATTTATAAACATATTACATTTTCAGTCTGACTCACCGACATCTCAATACCGAAATAAATATATGTTTCATATAATGACACAATTGTCCAATGATTTTCCACAAATTACCGAAATAACATGGAACTACACCGAATCCGGGCATGGTAAAGGCGCTACTGATGGGGTTGGCTCAACGGTTAAAAGAACGGCTGATTTTGCAGTTAACCATGGCACAGATATAACATCTATTGAAAAATTTATAACTATCGTACAACCACGCACCAATATCACGATGATTGTTGTTGATAAAACTGAAGTAGAGAACAGAGGAAAGATGATTCCTGATAAGCTTCAAACATTCAATGGCACTCTGAGAGTTCATCAGGTTTTATGGCAGCGCAACTGTAACAGATTGACTCTAAGAACTTCAAGTTGTTTCGAATGCACTTATGGACAGGTGTGCAGTCATGGAAAACATTTAGGCTTTATGGCAATAACAAGTTCCTGTGGCAAAACCAAGAGTCGAGCTAAAAATAAAAGCCAGGTCACAACGCTAAAAATGACCAAGAAATCAACTCTTTCAGATATCACGAATTTACCATCTACTTCTCATGTTCAAAACAAAATTGTAGCTAAACCATCAAATATAAAAATATTGTCAAACAAGTTAGTCACTCTCCATACGAAATCCATAAATAAGTAATTCTATTAAATGCGGAGAGAACATTATTCTGTGAATCAAAGATACAAAATAGATAATATAAAGTAAATAAACATTTAATCAAGTTGTATTTTATGATGATTAAATACAGTATTGAAAATGTAAAACTTGACTGATACTGATAAGTAAAAATAGAAAGCTACAAAATCAAGCTATAGACAAAGAACAAAAATATAAATATATAAAAGATATCTATATACTCGTAATAGTAATATTAGTTTAAGTTTGACAGATAGAGGATAAATAAGTGATAAAGAGTACAATGCTAAAAATAAATAAAAAAACTAGTACTTTATCATGACAAAGGCCTCTAAGGCATCACAAGAGTAATCATTAAAATAGACAAAATAAGAGATTAAAAGTGTGAAAAGTTTTCGAAACAGATATGATATACTAATCAGTACGAAAAAAGTATAATGTGATTAGAACTAAGTAGATAATTATTATTTCGTATTATGGGCGCCTAAAGAATCACAATACTAATCATTAAACGGAAAAAGGCAGAGATAAAGGTGAGAAAAGTTATCGAAACAGAAATTATAATAATCGGTACGAAAAAAATACTAAGTATGTTAAGAATAGAAGACTGATTATAACTAAGTAGATGATTATTTATTTTTATCATGTTATGGATGCCTAAGGCATCACAACTGTAATCATTAAACGGAAAAACTGGTCAAGTGCGAGTCGGACTCGCCTTTCAAGGGTTCCGTACATCACATAATTTTCAAAATTTTTTTGTACGTGAAACGTCTTGAAAAACCCGAATGGGTCAATCAAAAACCAGATGTAACATGAAGTTTTCTGGCGTTGTGGCTTATATATTTACATCTCTGAAGATTAAATGCCGAACAATAGTACAAGTGTCCAAATGCGTAGAGCTGAAAACAGTGAAAACTCGAGCGTCCGACGGGTCGCGCTTCCTACAACTTCCGAAAGTGTTTTAAAAGCGAAGGCCGAAGAGAGATAATACCTACAGGATGGCCAAAAATAAAAGTGTATTTCCGTAGCCAGGGAGGTTTTGGGATTATACTGAGCGACTTTTAGTATGGGACCAACCCCGAAATCGCGAAAAAAGAAGTATCCTCCCATAGAAGACGGACCAGCCTAAATGTATGAAACAGCCAAATTTTTCCTCGCGATTTCAGGGTTGCACGTTGGCAACGGGAATACACTTAGTTTATTTTTTAGCCACCCTGTATACCTAGTGCTTTTTAAAACACGTAACAATAGTAACCTAATCAATCAGTATAGAGTCAGCAACAGAAGTTGCTAAGCGGGTGAGTGGTTTAAAATGATCTGGACGCGACTTTATAGTTAAGACCATAAGAGCATGTCAAGGTAATTTTGAACAACTTCTGCTGTTGACTGTACTACAAGTACCATTGCGGCTATGTGCCAGTTACAGCCTAATCGCATTTTTTGTCTTCAGTCCGACTCACGCTTGAAGCTAAAGGAACGCCACTTTGGGACGCTTCGGGCCTTCGGCCTTATGCGGATATCGGCCTATGGCCTTCGCAATAGCTGTCTACATCACGTTTCACTTAAACCATTGCGGCTGTGTCCCTAAAAAAACGTTAACCGCATTTATGTTCTTAAATCCGACTCACGCTTGACTCTAGATTTCTAATAGGTTTTCCTGTCATCTTTAGGTAAAGGACTATTTTGTGTATTTTTTTTCAGAATTGTAGACCCAGTAGTTTCGGAGATAGAGGGGGGGGGGAATGGTCATTTTTTGTCTATTCTCTTGAATAACTTCTAAAATTTTTATTTTAAATTTATAACAAAAATATATTTGAGATTCCCAAAATGAGCTCTTTCACGATATAGTTTTCAAAACTTTGTTTTTTAATTTTATCGTTTACCCCCCAAAAGTAGCCCCTATGTTTAAAATTCATTTGTTGACGTTACATATCCGTCTTTGGGTCACAGACCTACACATGTGTACCAAATTTCAACTTCATTGGTCCGGTAGTTTCGGAGCAAATTGGCTGTGACAGACGGACAGACGGACAGACAGACGCACGAGTGATCCTATAAGGGTTCCGTTTTTTCCTTTTGAGGTACGGAACCCTAAAAAGGAAGAGATTAATGGTGAGAAAAAGTTATCGAAACAGAAATTATAATAATTGGTACGAAACAAATACTATTTTAAGAATAGAAGACTGATTTTAACTAAGTGGATGATTATTAGTTTATATTGTGGGTGCCTAAAGCATCACAACACTAATCATAAAACGGAGAAGGAAGAGACTAAAAGTGAGAAAAGTTATCGAAACAGAAATTATATTAATCGTTACGAAAAAAATACTATTTTAAGAATAGAAGACTGATTTTAACTAAGTGGATGATTATTAGTTTGTATTATGGGTCCCTAAAGCATCACAATGTCATTAAACGGAAAAGAAAGAAATTAAAAGTGAGAAAAGTTATCGAAATAGAAATTATAATAATTGGTATGTAAAAAAATACAATTTTAAGAATAGAAGACTGATTATAACTCAGTAGATGATTATTTTATCATGTTATGGATGCCGTAGGCATCACAATTCTAATCATTAAACGAAAAAAGGAAGTGATTAATGGTGAGAAAAGATTACGAAACGGAAATTATAATAATCGGCACCAAAAACTACAATGTTAAGAATAGAAGCTTGGTTAAAACCATATAGTTGATTATTTAATAATTTTGCTGATGTTGTTGTTGTTAGTGTGCCTATAAAGCTAATATTATACAATTAAAGTTGTAAATTTATTATTGACAATTGAAATAAATATACCCATGTTTGTTGATTTGCTCAAAACAGTTGTTTTATTTACACCTTGTTTAATAAAACGTCATTACCATACCCATGATGTCATCACCGTATTTAATAAAATCATTACCATACCACCGTGGTCATCACCAGAGCTCGGATAGGGTGAGCTATTTGCCTTATATATGACATAAGACATGTCAAATTATAAGGCAAATAGCTCACCCTATCCGAGCTCTGGTCATCACCGTCTCATGTTATAATTTTTCAAAGATCATAATTTCGAAAATATGCCATCATTTCGCGTATAAATATGACATAATTACTCAGTAAACATCACACAACAAATTAGAGTAGATATGCTCGCATTTATTCAATAAAAATAAAAAATAAAATTTTTGTATGGTGAAAATTTTCTTGATGAAATCCACCCTGGCGCAGCGCAAACCCTGGATATCTACGTCGTCAAACGCGGTCTGTGCTCCGCATTGTGTCCTCTTCTCAGTCTTCTCTCGCCTCAACGCCGATCCAGACTGCTCGAAGAGATCAGACGGGACGTGCGTGACCTGTCGCGCATCTAGATCCAACTGGGCATATTTTACAATCTCTACATGAAGACTGCCCCCGCTCTACCTGACATACCGGATGTGTTGAATTTCGTTTACGCGATGAAGGGCAAAGGACTGTACGCCGAAAACTTTCATGATTATTTAACATTATGAAACTACACAACGGGACTTAATCGCGTATTTAAGTTTTAAGATTTACCTCTGACGTTTCGAGGACGGCGTTTTCCCCGTGGTCTCGGAGGAGACTGGCTCAAGTTGACATCAACATCTAACCGCGCGAGTTTTACGAACTACTTGGTCTTGTTTATCACTTTGAACGTTTTGCGCACTAGGGATGTCACTCTGTCGACACACAACACTAACGATATTCGATTTATCGACTGTCGATATTCGTTTCCGCTTACATTTACTAACTAATACAAATACTAATACGTCGGGGCGCAAGTTTCGACACAACTCGTTGCTAAAGAGATTGCGCAGTAAATCCAACATCCGTGTCGAAATCATGGATGAGTCGTACACGTCACAGGCGTGACGACTGCGCTGGGGAGTTTGTCCGACGTGCCACAGCGAGTTTGATCGGGACGAAAATGCCGCAAAAAAACATACTCATCAACCATATTAGGTCTACCCATCTGTAGGCCACGATGTCTTCCGGAGAGGGCATCGTAACCTCCCGAGAGAAAAATAAAACTCGGACGCAATAAGGTTGAAATTTCGATTCTGGTGGTCTTCGACAAGTCTGGGACTCAGGAGGTTAAAGAGGCATCGCTTATTTCGGCCAACAGTAAGTAGATGGATCACTTTGTGTACGAGACGTTCGACCACCGCGGCGTGTCGATGGTGTCACGCCATCGAGCGTTGCTCGAGAACGAACAGCGGCTCGAATATCTGAGACTGCTTTACCGGCAGCTATATTCCATGTTGGATGACGCGGCTAGGGCCCTAGGTTTCCTGGAGCCCCAACGCGCCGATCATTTGACCAATATTGTGGCGCGGTTTTACGCTCACGGCCAGGCCGCCTCGCGACGTTTTTATTTAAAAGATCCGCGTTGCGCCAGTGTTTACGAACAATTGTTGGGCACCCGGCTCAGAGATCACTAGACGACGCTGTCGGTGCGGGCACTTGGCGGCACATCTAGTGCTGTTGGAAAAGGTTACTTTATTTCTGTCGAGATCAGTAAATGTTATGGTAAACTCTAAATCGATCAGGCTCTTTAAAAATTGACCCATGTAAATTTCACTAGTCAGATGCGCCGGCCGGCCCTGCACCGCCACCTGGGGTGTGCTCACCGTCCAAGCGGCGGTCGCTGGCGCCGTGGGCTCGCAAGTGCACGATAAATATAAACCGTACTCTTCTAGACCGGAGGGTTTAATTTTGAGCGTCGACCGGAGCCGATACCCAAAAACATTGATTTCGCCCAATTCGACAAAGGGCACATAGTTGGCAAACAAGTCAAAGTGTTTAATGTCGACTCGGAGGGTATCGGTCGCACGACAGACGGTGGGGAGAGACTGCGGCGGACCCCGAGCGCCGGCATCATTTGCGTCTATCCGCACGTTCGCAAAGAGGTGTTGGTGCTTTTGTATTTGGTCCATTTCTCAACTTACTACATACATAGGAGGTTTATCTTTCATAGTCTCCGTGTCCTCTGGGACTCGGTACGGCCGCGACGAATCGTTTGCCGCCGTATCCGCTCGTCGTCCCATTGCCCTACCCAATGAGGATTTTGTAAAAAAAAATTAAAAGAAAATACACACACCAAAGAGTAAACAAAAAAACAGTGTTATTGTTGTCGTGCACGCGACACTAGCACTGTTTTCCGAGCTATACTCGCGTAATTTGAGCGTAATTTTTGATCGAGTGTGTGGAACCGATGGCCGCGGAGCAGCTAGAGTTAGACCAAAAAAGGCTGCAGCGATTTAAATGGCCCATGCAGTGCAAGTCTTATGACGTATACATTCGGGCTATCAAAATCGCTGCAGACTTTTTTTTGGTCTAGCTCTATGTAGTTTGCAGTGTGCATTTGAGATTTTCATTCCGGGCCACGCTCTTGTACCTACTGGCGCGGCCGTATCCTGCCTCCAAGTGGTCTGGCGGGCATGGACAAAACGGTCGGCAATCAATCGGCGCATGGTGAGAGAGCCGGCCACGGCGAAACTCAATTTGACGAGGGGCAGGCGCGCAATCGAAACACGGCACGGAAAAAGTAAACAAACTTCTGTCAATGTATAAAATATTTTCAAAACACGATAAAACCGTACATAAAACCAGCACAAAGAAAATTATATTTAACATTGTTTGTTCGGTTTTGTCAGCGAGAAGAAAACGGCTAAAAGCCGACTATCGACTTGCAAAAAATCGCGGTACGTGTTTCCGCTATTCGCGGGAGGTTCTGAATAAAACTTTTTCTAATAAAATATTTCTTTATTTGTACCTAGGTTCTTTTAGTTGTTACGAAATTATATTTCATACTTTTGACTTTTCGGCGAAGTAAAATATCGTGAGATGAGAGAACCGGACATATCCCAATAAGGCCTACCTTTACGCTATAAATGTTTACACTTAGAAGCGGTTAGTGATCTAACAAAAAATGCTTTCGTAATGACGCTTAGGAGGTTTATTGAATCGAAATTAGATGCACTAGCGGTGGATTCTAGCGGGGGCGCGGGGACATCGGCGGAGGGGGTGCATCATGCAAGCGCCAGCACAGCAAAGCCTAGTACATTGCAATTTGGGAGTGTCTCGCGACAACAAAATCAACAAAACATGAGTGCAGTGAATTTTAAAAACGGGTGCACGGCGTGCGGGGACCGTTATCATAACTTTACGGTATGCAGATTCCAGAGTTTCGTGTGCAGTAGGTGTGGGAAGATTGGTCATTTAAGGCGCGTTTGCCCAAACCCGATGGAACAAATCGGTGGGCCGGCGGGTAGGCGTCGAGATGGCGCTTCCACTGGCCGGGGCGCGCGGTCGCGGTGGCCGCGCGGGCGCAGCGGAGGCCCACGCCGGGCTACCAATGCATATTGGATACAGAACAACGAATATCGATCTACGGAGGAAGTGGACGAGTGCTCTGAGGACGAATGTATTAATCAAATGTCCTTAGCAGATTACAGACCGGTGAGCATAGCAATCAGTGTAAATAATGTTCGTCTTATAATGGAGATTGACTCGGGGAGCGCTATATCGTGTGTTAGTGACAAAGTGTATGAGAATTTGTTCCAATTGATATAGTCTTAACATTATATGATCATGGTAAGATTAGACCATTGGGCTATCTTAATGTACCAGTGGAGTGTAATAATGTTAGAAAGAATCTCGATTTGTATGTCATTAGGGGCGGGAATAGTACAAATTTGTTGGGCCGGCAGTGGATGGCACATTTAGGGTTACGCGCGGAAGTGCCATTGCCATTAAACTTTGTGGAATCGGGAACGGAAAATGAAATTGTGAACGATATTTTTTGCAGGCATAAATAGTTGTTTAATGGCGGGCTGGGTCGGTTCACGGGCGGGACGGCGACGCTGCGCGTGCGTCCTGGCGCAGAGCATCTAGTCTTTTATTTAACAGCACTTTTTCACATTGAACATGTAAGACGTTCATCGTCAATTAAATAGTTTTAAAATATAATTTTGGGTTTTAATAAGTATATTAAGGCTCCGTAATGTACACTACGATACAATGACCTTTAATGTCGTACTATAATCACGTGACCAGTGTTGTCAGCATAGCAAAAATCATAAAATAGCACTGGCGCGCCCTCAAATCCCACGACTCTTCTCTTTCCGCACAGACTCTACCGTGGCGCCGCAACTCGGTCGCATGCTGTCCGCGGCATAACTAATGTGGTACGTATATGAAATTTGGCAGAACGAATATACTGGTGAAAATTACAGTCCTAAAAGATTGGCATTTATTTTCTCAGCGCCTGCGCTGCGACAAAGTTACATAGGTTTAGCATACACACCGTAGTATACCACCGCCGGACCCTTCCCTGATCTAAAAACTAGCATTTCCGTCTTAAGCACGTCATATTTTAGGCTGTGCATGCTGGCATAGCTCAGATTGTCGAACATATAACCTCCTGAGTCCCAGACACAAATTAATTGAAATTGAAATTTCAACCTTATTGCGTCCGAGTTTTATTTTTCTCTCGGGAGGTTACGATGCCCTCCCCGGAAGACATCGTGGCCTACAGATGGTAGACCTAATATGGTTGATCAATATGTTTTTTGCGGCATTTTCGTCCCGATCAAACTCGCTGTGGCACGTCGGACAAACTCCCCAGCGCAGTCGGTGATTCATGCCAATTCTCTGAAACACTCCCGTTCTCTGGTTGCAGGCCGAACACGCCTGTGACGTGTACGCCTCATCCACGATTTCGACACGGATATTGGATTTATTGCGCAATCTCTTTAGCAACGAGTCGTGTCGAAACTTGCGCCCCGAGAACGACGCTGTGTTCATAAACTTGCTCCCGGCGCCGTACAGCACCAGCACGTCGCTCACCCCTCCTCCGTCAAACACTTCCCTCACGATTCGTTCCTCGCACTTGGCGATACGAATGTACTTGTCCAATCCGAGTCGCGTCAGTTTGGAGTGCGTCTCGTACGGTACTTGCATGGCTTCGAACCACTTCATGCGAAACACGCTGTATTCGATCACGTGATCCGTATTTTTGGAAGAGACCGGAAAATTGAGTGATTCTCTATCCTTTTGCATCTCGGCCAGTATCGGAGCGATGAGTTTGTTGCGTACGCGATCTCTCTTCCATTCGAGCGTGTGAGAACGTACATATTTGCGCGTGACCCGTTTGAAGGAATACCGCTTGGATTCGACGGTGGCCAGGGGCACGCGCGAGCCGGGGTCCACCGCTATAACTCTGTCGTACTCGACGCGCCGCTTCTTCTTTTTCTCCGTCATCTCCGGCTTGGCACACCGATTCATCGAGAGACTCACGCTCACGCCGTCCGTCTGAAGACAACAGCCGAATTTGGTGGCCGGCACGTCCAACCACGGTGTCCACAGTTGACTAAGATGATCGGTAATTTTGTTCCACGTGCCGGGGACGGTATCAGGAGCGACTCGACGCAGCAGCTCGAACCATCCTGTCGATGTATACATCACGTGCTTGAGTCCGTGCGACGGCTGTGGAAATAGACGGAAACTGCGCGTCTCCATTCCCTGCTGTATGCGCATCCATTCGGGTACGGTCTTCCACCACCGCGAACCCTCCACGGTGTCCTTGTTGATGACGGTACACACGCGAGCGATCTCCCGGCTCGTATTGTCGTCGCCGTCGGGCAAAATTCTGCTATAGTAGGCTCGAAAGAGACGTTCGTCGTTGCGCTTCACTTTGAAGTAGCGAGCCAGTCTCGAATACGCGTGCATAGTTATGTTGGTGCGCAGTGTGGTCTCATACTGCTTGGCCAGTTCTTGTACGATAAACGAACGCAGCTTACCATCGTAACGACGGTGATCGCCAAAGTACCTAGTGTATGATTCGGCGTACGGTCCTTTGCCCTTCATCGCGTAAACGAAATTCAACACGTCCGGTATGTCAGGTAGAGCGGGGGCAGTCTTCATGTAGAGATTGTAAAATATGCCCAGTTGAATGTAGATACGCGACAGGTCACGCACGTCCCGTCTGATCTCTTCGAGCAGTCTGGATCGGCGTTGAGGCGAGAGAAGAGGACACAACGCGGAGCACAGACCGCGTTTGACGACGTAGATATCCAGGGTTTGCGCTGCGCCATCACTCAATTTACGTTTTCGAATCGGAGGCAGGTAGTTGGTACACTTCGCAGAGCTTCTGCGATGATGGTCTGTTCCACCGCACGACTTGCACTGTTTCTCCATTACTGACGAGCCAGAGTCGTCCGTCATGCTTATATAGTTGTACGTACGGACTGGGCCCGGCATGTATACGAAAAAACGCCAATAAGGTTCATAATTGTTTGTTTTATATGTCCTTTGAAAAGGACAACAGGACTCAGGAGGTTAAACTGACACCGATGAGACACTGACGAGTCGAAGAAGTGAAGGACTTAGGGGTGCTGCTGAAGTCTCAGGAGGCTATGTGTAATCAATTTAGTCCGTCAATAGGTCAGGAAATGAATGCTCAAAAAACGTTGTAGAGGGAAATGCGAGAAACACAATTTTTGACTCCGTAACTTTGTTTCGACTAGTTAGGAGGTGAACATATCAAAGTCCCCGGCCGTAGCCCCGGTGCTATACCAAAAATGAATTCAGCACCCCCGATTTATACGAAAATGATACCAAACTCGGCCTAGCAACTTCACAAATGTAGATATCAAGATAAAATTGAAAGCCCTAAATAAACTTTCAAGAGCGGATATCTCAAAATCTATTCAAGATATCGAAAAACTTGACTGTATAAAACTTGTAACAAATTTTATCAGCTCTCGGTTTCTCTTAGTAGTCATGTCGCTAAGACGCAAAGTTTCCAAGATATCAATGAAATACCAAAAAATTCGACCTTCTTTCCCCCCTCTACCCCCCAGCACAGCACCGGGGCTACGGCCGGGGACTTTTGATATGTTCACCTCCTAACTAGTCCAAGCAAAGTTACGGAGTCAAAAATTGTGTTCCTATCTTTTCCCTCTATAACTTCTTATTGCTTGGCCTACAAACTAATCGCAACAGTTCGCGGTCCCGCGCTCTGTGCGCGACTCTGTCGCGGGCCTGGCCGCCGCAGGTCTGCGTCTAGCCGAGCTTCACATTCTACGCCAGTCCCAGTTAACCACATTTCCTGAAGAGATGGTCAGTCTAGATATCCATCCAGTCCAGCTTTTGCCACAGACGGCCTCGCCGGCGAAGGAGCGGGGCATGGACTGGAGTTTACTCTTTCCGAACTGCAGATAACGAAAGTACTCCTGTCGCTGGGCGGGTACCGCGACGACGATCGGCCCGGTGCCAAGATGCGCCCGGTGGACACGCCGCTCACGCGCGCCCCTCTCTCGCCGGAACAATTGCCGTACGAATTTCGCCTGGCGCCCGAGAGCTTCTCTCTGCCGCGGGCATCAGGCAAGCCCCACGATCGCGTGTTCAGCACGGTGCTGCGCGAGTTTATCGAAGAGACGGGCCTATCGGATTGAAGCACGTCATGCTCCACGGCAGAACCACCATATTATTTATCTTAACACAGGTACTATTCACACATAATATTACATATATGTACCTAGTTGTTGACAGTATAATTAATTTCGCCAACATAAATCCGCAGACAACGCCGACATCAGGGCACTAAAATAATTACTTGTTTTTATTTACTCGCCATTAGATTTTACTGCAAGTTATCAGATTGTAAGCTTACAAAAATGCAACAAAAGTATTTAGATAGTGGCAAAGGAAAATAATGTGCAATTACCTTCTTGAGTACCTTGACCATAAATGCTAATTTACCATCTAAAGCTGATACCATCGTGGATCTACGCTGCTACTCAAACTCAAACAATAATGGAATGCTGCTGGTCTGCCAGGCGCTCGCCGCGCCGTGTGTTTGTTTGCTTGCTTGGCGAAATTTGTTTATAGTTGCACGGTAACTAAACAATATTTTTGGAAAGTTAATAAATAGTTTGTTGATTTTATTCTAAAAATTTCACGCTATATTTACTACATTATCTCTTTCTCAAATTATTTCGGTCACTAAGCAAACCTCTTATGCCGGCTACATACGTAACGATAAATCGTTGCGATAAAACTGTGCAGTCCGACTGTGCATATAAATCGAACCGTGTGTATGACAAATCGTTGTCGAAAATCGTTGATCGGTGGCAGTTGCAAATTATATCAGAAAAATCGTTGTCGATGCGAACTGCACAGTTTTATCGTTACGTGTGGATGGCGATCGGTCATTTCGGCAGTACTTCACGTAGCTTGCTTGTGTGCGCACGTTCGTTCCTCAAGTAAATATTCTATTCTATTCACAGAAAATTTAAAATGCTTGCAAATGGTATCCGCCAAGTATGTATCAGAAAAATAGAACCCGAAATATAATGAAAACTCAACGATGGCCGGGCTCCATTTACGTGACGGTGTACAGTACCCAATGCTGAACAAAATTCATGATTACTTAGTTATACAAAATTATATAGCAAAAAAACTTATATTTTTGGATAGCTCATAAAATTTCCCGTATATTTTGAAAACATTTATTGCGGTAATGTTGTAATCTATTGAGTTAGAAGCATGTTTACCAGTACTTATGTCCATGCACGGTAAAAAACATATATTTTCAATTATTTTGTAAATGACTACAGTTATGACTACGGTTATTAGAAACCAATTATAGTACGTTTAATATTCTTTCTAATGGTATCCATCACCAATAGGTCAGTAGAATATAGAACACGAGAGATAATAGACAGTTGAGGTCGGTCGCCCGCCCTCTACGTGACGGTGCGTAGTGACCCATGCTGAACAAAATTCATCATTACTCGGTTATATAATATCATACACCAATAAAACTTATGTTTTTGGAAAGCTAATGCAATTTGTCGTATATTTTGTACTGACATCATTAATTGCGGTAAAGTTATAATTTATTGAGTTAGACGCATGTTTTGTCAGTACTTATGCCATCCATAAACGACATATCACACGAAACGATCGGTCCCATAGGACTCAAGATGTGAACAAATATCAACGCTCGGCTGCCCTAAGCAGAAAACAAGTAACTCGGTTTTGACAAATTTTTGAGGAGAGCAAAAAAACGTAATTTGTCAGTTTTGTAAGGGCGTTACTGCCCGAAAATCTCAGAACCATTCTACACAAATTCAAGTATCTCGTGTTTAGCTTCTTAAATACTACTAAACATATTTGGCTCTCCGCTCAATCAATTTTCATGCAATTTTGAAGGAACATCAAATGAAAGCTCATAACATAATATATATGAATAGTCTTGGAAATGTCACGATTCGCCGGCGGCCAGGCGATAAAAGTAATTCGAATTTCCTGTCTAGTGAGATCGAAGATGATGATACGGACGGCGTAAGGAAAATAATACGGGAAGAGTTTTGCTCAACCATAAATGAACGCCTGACGAATATTATTAGCAATGCCGTTAGAAACCAACTTGCAGGCATAAATAATAAAGTTGCGCTGCTTACTGAAAGAGTATGTGCACTGGAGGAAAAATTAAATTGATACTGGAGTCAGTTACGGATTGCTGCCATATATGACCCAAATTTTTTTTATTAAGCTATGAGCTTCATCACATATGATCTCTGAGTAATTCTAAGCATTTCTAGCCTCGGAGGCGATAAGAAGCGTGAGTCTAGTCGAGGAGGGCGGAGTACAAAGATGGCCGCCACCCGTCATCATTCAAAAAAATCTGTTCTGGTCTTGGTGGCTACTAGGGCAAGTTTGGTATCATTTTCGTATAAACCGAAGACGTGGAATTCATTGCTGATATTTGTTTTTTTCAGTTTCATAGTAATTTTAAAAAGAAAAGAAAGTCCAACTAAGTACCTGCGCTGCGGTCATTTAATAATTTTTTTACCATCTTTTTGTAGTAGGATATTACTCAACGTGTATATGTTTAGAATCTGCATGAATTACGCTATATTATAGTATTTTTTTATATGATATTTTTGGCCACTATATAAAAGTTATTAGCTCTCAAAGCAAGAACCTCCATCCTAAATTTTCATCTTTTTACGTTTTTCTTGTAAAATTACTATGAAGCTAAAAAAAACAAATATCAGCAATGAATTCTACGTCTCCGGTTTATACGAAAATGATACCAAACTTGCCCTAATAGCCACCAGGACCAGAACAGATTTTTTTGAATAATGACGGGTGGCGGCCATCTTTGTACCCCCCCTCCCCTTATTGCCTCCCAGGCTTGAAATGCTTAGAATTACTCAAAGATCATATGTGATGAAGCTCATAGCTTAATAAATTTTTTTTGGGTCAACTTCATAACTGACTGAGAACAGTTGCGATAAAAGTGTACAAACGCTCAAAAATACATCACTTAGTAACTCTGACAAGCAAAGTCCTCCGGAAAAACCCATAAAACCAGTTCCTGTGGTATCATCTGTGCCGCGACCTGAACCTCCACGATCGTCAAAACCCAAGCCCGGGCCGTCCAAGAAACAAGGAAATTTAAAAACACCCACGGGCAAGGAGAATCAACCTTTACTGTAATTGGCGAAAACACCGCTATTGAAGATCGGGATGAGGGCGAGTGGGAAGAAGTGCGAAAACGCCGCCCACGTAAGTCCTTAGAAGTGACACGAGGTACTGCAGTTCCTGGCGCAACGCAGCTGAGCCATAGACGGCCTCGCCGGCGAAGGACCACGCGTCCATGCCCCGCTCGCCCAAAATGTCGTAAGATTGACTTTTTCGGTTCTATAAGAAGTGGGCCCGAAAAGAGGCCAGTTTAGATAGCCATCCGGGCGGGTACCGCGACGACACTCGGCCCGTTGACAAGAGGTGTGTTTTGCTTTTGAATGGACAATATTATTAACTTTATTTTATCTAATAAGTTTTGGGCAAAAATTTCATTTTTGGTACAAGCTTTTATCGCTGACTGTACTTTTCTTACGACAGACTACTAATACTCATCGGGACAATTCTAAAAACCCCTAACACAATTAGGTTGCGTGGTTTCATCACAGAGTTCCTATGGTCACCTCCTGTCTCCATCATCAGATCAGTTCGAAAGTACCATATTATTGTATTGTCATCAAAACTACATGCAGCTGCCAATTTTCATAACGCTACGATCCTTGGAAGTTGGTTAAATTAGTTACCTTAGATTCCATTACATAGTTAGTTACATACAGGTCGACGTTCCTATGGCCACCTCCTATCTCCATCATCAGATCAGTTCGACAGTACCATATTATTGTATTGTCATCAGAACTACATACAGCTGCCAATTTTCATGACGCTATGATCTTTGGAAGATGGTTAAATTAGTTACCTTAGATTCCATTACATACTTAGTTACATACAGGTCGACCTAATAAAAGCTTGTTAATAAAAATACTAATGAATTAATTGTGTATGTACTGGTACAAAAATAAATGAATAATTAGTGCTGCTTAATTTTAAACCTTATTTTGTTAAGCCCTATCCGGGTCCTAGAGTCTGTGCGGAAAGAGAAGAGTCGTGGCAGAAACGGGAACTAACATTTTAAATTTTATATGGCAATCAAACCTTTGACACTTGTCTTGTAAAAAGTAAACAAGCTTCTGTCATTGTATATTTTTATTAACAAAAACCGCAAGTTTTATGTATAAAATATTTTCAAAACACGATAAAACCGTACATAAAAATACAAGGAAAATTATATTTAACATTGTTCGGTTTTGTCAGCGGGAAGAAAACGGCTAAAAGCTGACTATCGACTTACAAAAAGTCGCGGAACGTGTTTCCGCTATTCGCGGGTATTGATGTTGTATTTAATATTAAATAATTACCTATTTAATAAGCCCCCTAAGTAACTTGTCTCCGGTACATAATCGGTAAGTATATTCATTCAAAATATATAAATTTTCATAAATATGCAGGTCATTCATGATCTTTAAAATAACTGGCAAATAGTCGTGATACTTGCCATTTTATGCATATTTATATGTAATTTCTTTTTCAGTATTGTGTAAAAGTACCTACCTACGGCGTCTCGTATAAAAGACCGCTAAGTAGGTGATATGCAAGCATTCGTAATCTACGTGCCGAATTCAAGCACATCCAGTTCAGATGAAGATAGTTCTATGAGTGTCCCTGCTTGTTCTGAAACCAGCTCAAACATAAGTGACAGACTTCGATTACAAAGAATAAAACTTTTTCTAATAAAATATTTCTTTATTTGTAAGTTCGTTTACTAGGTTCTGAATAAAACTTTTTCTAATAAAATATTTCTTTATTTGTAGGTTCTGTTAGTTACGAAATTATATTACATATTTAGCAGTGACTTTTCGGCGAAGTAAAATATCGTGAGATGAGAGAACCGGACATATCCCAATATTCATATTTATTATTAATAATGTACACATACATTACAAGTTTACAATGGGTGAAATATATCCCAGATAAAATTACAGTTCTATTGCCCAATTTCTACCCGATCTACCCGGTTTTAATTGTTGGACTGCACAGATTAGGCAGCACATAAATGAGACTCTCTCTTGTTTGGTACTAAAATTACAGTTGTATTGGGCAGATTCTTAACTAGTTTTAGCAGTTTTGTGAATTGCACTGTCACTTTTTAGTATCTGAGATATAAAAACAAGTGTGTGTTTGAAAAGAAAACTAGTGCCTGCGCTAAATCAGAGGATTGAGTTGACGAGCCGACACCACAATCAGGCTCCGTTTAGTAAGCCGTGGTAAAAAACCGGAACAAAAGGGATTCAAGTATCATGACCTTTAGTGTCGTACTATAACCACGTGACCAGTGTTGTCAGCATAGCAAAAACCATAAAATAGCACTGGCGCGCCCTCAAATCCCACGACTCTTCTCTTTCCGCACAGACTCTAGTAGTTATGTATGTGCCCACACCTAGCATTAAGTTGCATGTGCCCACTGTAGCTACTTGGTTGCAAATAAACATTGAAATTGAAATTGTGCCCGGTGTAGCGGGGCATGGACCACACGACCAAAATGTCGTAAGATTGACTTTTTTTGATTCTAAGAAGTGGGCCTCGTACAAAATATCTATACGCGACCCGCGCGCGTCTCGAGTAAGATGAAATGCACCGAATACCGAGCCTCGAGCCCGCCACAATGGATACAGACGAGGTGGATCTCTTGTTGCGCAATGCATACGCACCCTCTGCGGTAAACTCGGTGGAATTTACCGTGCCCGAGACTCGCGTTTGGCCAGTGGCTAACACAACCGCTCTCAGAGAGGCTCAACGTGACTATTATATGGCCGAGTCAAAATTTCAAACTTGCGAAGAAGTGATGCGTGTTTTGCGTAAACATTTGGCTAACGTGTCTCACGTCTCACCCTCATCCGGAGAACGAGGAGTTGCGCACGTTTTGCGATAACGTTAAAGCACGAGATCGCAAAGGAAAACGTTAAAATCCCGCCGCCGAAAGAGACCGCGCAAACGCAACCGCCGCCGCGTGCAGCCGTCGATCGGGCTAGCAGACCACCCCCGCGCATTGTAGAGGTACCGCACGGTACCTACGCGCCAATGTACCATAAACCTATACCTACGAATTACGGTGATATCTCCGCCGAATTGCCTACATTCGGCGGAGATATCACCGAGTGGATATCATTTAGGGCAGAGTTCGAAGATACGTCGCCCATGTTTAGTGCCGTCAATAACGTCAGTCGGATTAGGCGCGCACTTAAGGGCGAAGCTCGGACGGCCGTAAAATCAATAATGTACACGGTTCAGGATCCGTACGAGATAATGGAGGCGCTGGAACGGCAGTTCGGCGACCCTGAGGAGATTGTTCTTACGGAAATTCATAACGTCAAACGCATGCCGCGTTTATCCGAAGACAATTCTAATATAACCTCATTCGCCGCGCATGTCGCGAATGCCGTCGCCACCATTCGATCGTTGCGCCAAGAACAATATTTGACCGTAGTTATGCAGAAAGCGACCAAAGTTTTATTTTTGTCAAAGTGACTTACACCCTAAGTCAGTAGCTTTGGTCGCTTTCTGCATTGATAGCGGAAGCAGTTATAAAGTTGACCCAAAAAAATTTTATTAAGCTATGAGCTTCATCACATATGTTCCTTGAGTAATTCTAAGCATTTCAAGCCTGGGAGCCAATAAGAAATGTGTGTCTACTCGGATTTGTAATGGATTCAAACTTTCAACCCCTTTTTAACCCTGTTAGGGGATGAATTTTACAAAACGCTGAAATTATTTTTCCTGTCTTTTAATAATATCCCCAAATACAAAGATTCAAGTCCCGCGTTCGAAAATTTTTTTGTAATCCATACAAACTTTCAACTCCTTTTTCACCACCTTAGGGGATGAATTTTCAAAAACGCTGAAATTAGTTTTCTTGTATTTTAATAATATATCGTTTTACGAAGTTTCAAATTCCTAGCTTAATATAAAACTTGAACCCCATACAAACTTTCATCCCCTTTTTAACCCCCTTAGGGGTTGAATTTCTCAAAATCGCTTCTTATCTCTTGTACACTTTATAAATGTAATCTAGTGTGCAAATTTCAACTTTATATCTTTTGTAGTTTCGGCTCCGCGTAGCAAAAACCTCCAACCAAATTTTTCACCTTTTTACGTTTTTCTTGTAAAATTACTATGAAATTGAAAAAACAAATATCAGCAATGAATTCTACGTCTTTGGTTTATACGAAAATGATACCAAACTTGCCCTAGTACCCACCAGGATCAGAGTAGATTTTTTTTAAAGATGACGGATGGCGGCCGTCTTTGCACCCCACCCTCCCCCCCACTTCAGGCTAGAAATGCTTAGAATTACTCAAATATCAGATGTGGTGAAGCTCATAGCTTAATAAAAAATTTTTGGGTCATGTATGGCAGCGTTACATAACTGACTCCAGTATGATAAAAAAATTTAGTTGGTCGTTTTCTGCATATCTACGGTCATTTACACGTGCCTGAACTTGTGAATAAAATCGTGGATAAGTTGAATCTGATAGTGCGCTATGAATGGGCCAAATATAGGCAGTCTAACGTAGAATCACCCGGGTTAGTTGCGATATCCGAGTTTCTTAACGAAATTAGCACTGCGGCCAAGCGCATAAACCGACATAAGCCGTCCAACAGGTCACGGAATGCAGTGAACGCGGTTTCCTCTGTGCGCGAACCGAGAAGATCGAGCCAAGCTCTCTCTGGGTCTTGCGCCCCCGCGTTCTACCGTGACACGTCTGACGAATCACGGAGTGCAGTGAGTGCGGTTTCCTCTGTGCGCGAACCTAGAAGATCGAGCCAAGCTCTCTCTGGGTCTCGCGCCCCCGCATTCTACCGTGATACGTCTAGTAGATCGCGAAATGAAGGAGACGCGGTTTCCTCTGTGCGCGAACCCAGTCGATCGAGCAACGCTCTCGCTAGGTCCCGCGCCCCCGCGTCGTCCTTTCGCGACTATAGTTCGGATTCGGAGTCAGATTCCCACGAATCATACACACACGTGATACGAGAAATAGATCGCGTACTAGTAAATCGACTATAGCGCTCAGCCCAGGCAACAGACATCGTCTGTCTCTGTCTCGCGCGATGCGTGCGCCATATGTAAGAACGGCAAAGAACACAAAGTTAGTGAGTGTTCGAAATTTCTAGCCGCGACTATATCTGAGCGATGGGACTTGGCAAAGAGTGGTGGCTAAATTGTGCTGTAGATGTTTAGGCGCGAGTCACCCTAAGCCTTATGGGTGCCAATATGTCGCGTGTGGCATGAATCAGTGCGAAGCCGGACATAATAAACTATTACACGGTCGAAACGCGGCCGCGTCCGCGAACGGTAATAGTGTCCCGGCAGCACCTGCAGTACTCAATGTTAGACTGCCGCAGACGTGTCTCAAAGTCATGCCTGTTGAGGTGTCGGAACCGTTAGGTACCTTCCAAACCCTCGCGCTACTTGACGAAGGCGCGGCAATGACTTTGACGCTACACGAAACTGCGGACAGAATCGTGCCCGCGGTACAATTGGTTGGGCACGCAAAGCCGGTATTACCGCGGACGACGAGGCCTTACAACTTGTGAAACGGCATTCTGAGGTAGAATCATTAGGCGTTTTGCAAAAATTACCTCGGGTCGACCCCGACCAACGTGCGCTAGATTTACTAGAAGCCACCTGCGAGAAGATACCGGGAGAACAAAGGTATCGCTCGGGCTTACTTTGGCGGTCAAATGACGAGAAACTCCCCGATAACCAAGCGCAAGCATTGCAACGGCCGTACAGTCTAGAACAAAAGCTAGACCACGATGCGAAACTTAAAGCCGAGTTGCTCGACAAAGATTACGTGAAGAAAATGGACTCGCCACCGCCCCCCGAGGCACCCCGGACGTGGCCTCTGGCGCATTTCCCAACTTTTCACCCGCAACGCGGCAAAATGCGATTAGTTTGGGACACGGCCACCACAGCTTGCGAACGTTCGCTTAACAGCGCGCTGTTGGCTGGCCCCGACCTGTTAAAGTCACTTTTTGGCGTATTAATGCGCTTCCGCGAAAGTAAAATCGCGGTGTTAGCCGACGTCAAACAGATGTTTTTACAGATCGAAATAATAGAGCAAGATCGCGATACGTTACGTTTCGTTTGGCGGACAGGGATCGATTGGGACAGGCCTATATCCGTCTCACTCGCACCCGCGTGGCGATCGTTCATTAATAACGTACGATTAGTTCGCGCCACCGCTGGTATTCTGGTTGCCGCCGAGGTTTTCAAAGCCGTATTGCTCGCTAAGAAAACAGATATAGAGATAAATAAGGGGCATTTAGATTTAGCAGAGATATTGCTAATCCGACGGAGTCAACATGCTGCATTTCCAGAGGAAATCAAGCTTCTGGAAACTGGGCGGCCACTCCTGAAGAAATCTCCGCTACAAAAAATGGCTGTACAACTTGAAAAAGACATGCACATACCTGCCTGGCATGAGAACGAAGATTTCGTCAAGTTATTAGTACACCATTTTCATGCACTCTTCGATCACGGCAACCACCCAACCGCCATCAACGAGTTTGCCGCCTTACTTTCGGCATCCTAATATACACGTTTCTGTCGCTACGCCGAACGATAGCGCGACGCGGCACGCCTACAGTTCTCTATTCCGACAACGCCACTAACTACCACGGCGCGGAATGAGAACTAGCAGAGGCCAAAGAGACGCTGCCCGACAGTCTCAAGCCCATTTTGACCGAGCGCGAGCGCCATACAATCGAAGAAAATTCCACCCGGCAACCCCTCCGCTGGCGGTGCCTGGGAACGGCTCGTGGGCAGCGTAAAAACCGCATTAAAAGTACTGAACGTAAAGAAACTGCATGAAGGTGACGTACTGACGAGGAACGTGGCCCAGAGGCGTAGTAATCGCCCAGCTATATCCTGGCCTGGATGGCCATTGTTCGCACACGCGTAGGTGACGTCCGCCGCCCAGTTTCTAGACTTATCCCCATTTACTCCGCGCATGAAGACGGTGTTGACACACGTGGGGGAGACTATCGTAAATAGCTATTAGGGTTCATGCATGTGTTAAATTAGTCTTTACGTTTAGGTTGCTATTTTTACTTTTGTATATCATGTTTTACTTTGTGCTCGTATATTATGTTAAATGAATTGCGTGGAATGTTTTATATCTAGTTATAAGTCTAGGATTCATGCTCCTTTCATACGTGCTTAATATTGTATCTATTTATAAGTCTAGGATTCGTGCTCCTTTCATACGTGCTTATAATTAACGAGATTGGCAGAAATAAATAAAACTTACTCTGCATATAATATCCACTAGGTAGTTCAGAGATACATATCGCCCGGCCATTCCTATTCACTTGCCTGAACACTCTCCAGTAATTAAAATCAGACATATGTGTTTTTTATTTCACACAACACATATACCGGTAAATGGAGGTATAGCGGACTTCGAGACAGCACAGCGGCCAGCGCGTTCCAGCGGCGAGTTTCTACGCTTCACCCAACGAACCCCTTCACTAAAAGTTACAGTCTACACTCCACAATTAGGGACGCTAGTGCCGCACAAAACATACTGATCAAACATACCAAATCTACAATTTGTATGCCACGATGTCTACTGGAGAAGGTAATTAACTGTGAGATCCTCGTATTTCAGCCTGTACAAAATTAGAACATTGAGTTTTATTGCTTAATACAAAAGTCCAGTTTTAAATAATTGACCTGATTACCATACGTTATGACTAAAGTTCTGTGGTGAATAACATTGTCCGTGACACATGACGTCAGCGTTACGTTACGCGTTACGCTGAATCGAGTTTATCATTTTTTCCCCACCTCAAAAAGTGCTCAGCGCCGCTAAAGAAGTTTTCACTTCAATAAAACTCGGACGCAATAAGGTTGAAATTTCGATTTCAATTTATTTGTGTCTGGGACTCAGGAGGTAAAGTATAGCTAGGCGATGACGTCACGAGAACACGTGGTTTACAACACAACGTATTCTAATCATTCTAGATAGAAGTTATGGAGCAGATGTGACGTCACGCGGCCGCCCGGGCATCCAGTTCCACATAGAGCCCGTGCTTCAACAGTGCTTGGTCCCGGAGGAGGACGAGGAGGTTGTCTCCACCAGTGATCATGACATTAACGACTAAGATTAAGATATATTCTTAACCTAATGTAAAGGTATGACTATGTTTTCTAAATAAAGAAATATATAAAGATAAATGTTTTTTTTCTTCGTATACGAACCGGTCCCGGACCACTGTGCGCATTGCGCCTGATGGTGGACACGCCGCTCACGCGCGCCCCTCTCATGCCGAAACAATTGCCGTACGAATTTCGCCTGGCACCCGAGAGCTCAGCGGCTTCGGCACGGCACTGCGCGAGTTTAACGAAGAGACTGGTTGCTCCATATCACGGTTTCAAGACACGCGGACCGACGCCGGCTCTACATAGGTACCTACAATTACAATATTTATTACGTGTGTGTTGACGTTTTTTTTCGTATACGGGCCGGATCCAGCTTTTATTGCTATCGTCGACGCATGACATCATCGGGCGCCGCGGGCGCGCTCTGCGGTCACCTAATCGTGGTTTGCTATTTTCACATCGTTGTGCAGAGCCGCCAGTGCAAGTGTATTCGGCGCCGCGCCTGTTTGTCATATTTCAGTATACAAAATAGCCAGGTAGGCTCGCGGGCCGCAAGTGAGAGGTTCGTCGGCCGCATGCGGCGGCGGCGGTCGGCAACAAGCGGCCCGGCGGGCCGCTTGTTGCCGACCGCCGGAACTAACTAGCGGTGTCCGTCCACTGACGAGATGCCACTAGCGACATCCATCTTGCAGGGATAATTGCGGAACTAGCAATTCGTGCCATCTAACGGCTCCTTGCCCGAACTAACACTTGGCTACCTTGGGTGGGCTACGCGGCCTACCCGGGTCACTGATCGGCGACTCGAGGCACTAGGTACCTTCCGTCGTCGGGACGGTCAATGCGCGGGCCTATCGGACTGAAGCTGGTAGAGGGGTGACATCACAGAGCCATAGACGGACCACGCGACCAAAATGAGACGTAAGATTGACTATTAAGAAGTAGGCCCGACAAGAGGCCAGTCTAGATAGCCATCCGGGCGGGTACCGCGACGACACTCGGCCCGCTGCCAAGATGTGCCCGGCGCTCCTCTCACGCAGAAACAATTGCCGTACGAATTTCGCGGTGCAGCGGAATGAATTCGCCTGGCGCCCGTATCGTATATGTATATATATATATATATATATATATATATATATATATATAGAAACTGAGAGGAAAGCGTGCCGAGCTCTCTAACATCCTTGCTCCTCGAAGTTTCATAGATGTAAGAGTCGCGCGCGAAGCCACCTCGCAATATATACCCCTATCCCCACCACTCATACATTTTCGGCAACGCGGCGCAAAAAGGTCGTATGTACACCAGTCGGTGGTGGGACGCAGCACGGGTCACACGTCTCGGTGCGCGCCGTGCACGCGCCGCAACATTTTGCGTATGGCAAATGATAATCCACTCGAGTCACGGCGACAGCCACGGTCGACAGACTAGACGAAAGTACTCGGCCGGTGACAGTCAGGCGCACACTTGCGCGTCGTCCCGCAGAATCTTTTCGATCTTTCGATAAGTCCTAGACGGAGAGTCCTAGTGTTTAAAAAAAAAAGAAAAAAACAACGGGCTGCACTCCGGCGGGAGTGTCGGCAGAAGTGAAAACTCAACGACATTGTAACTCAAAATATTAATAACAGCGCCATCTAGTGCAAAATATCTGCAGTAATGTGTATTATTGAGGTTAACGCCATCTAGCGTTATTTCGTAGCATTACTTGTAACCCCTAAGCACATCACTGTGAATACTACAGTTATGGGCCAGTCATCTTAAGCCTAAAAAAACTGGTCAAGTGCGAGTCGGACTCGCGTTGCAAGGGTTCCGTACATCACACAATTTTCAATATTTTTTCTGTACGTGAAACGTGACGTGAATAAAACGTCTTGAAAAACCCGAATGGGTCAATCAAAAACCAGATGTAACATGAAGTTTTCTGGCGTGGTGGCTTATATCTCCGCAACTATGCAAAGTAGCTTAGATAGGAAGATTAAATGCCGAACAATAGTACTAGTGTCCAAATGCGAAGACTGAAGACCGAGCTCCTTGTAGGGCTGATAGCTCAGAGCGTCCGACGCGATGGGTCGCGCTTCCTACAACTTTCGCAAGTGTTTTAAAAACGAAGGCCGAAGAGAGATAATACCTACAGGGTGGCCAAAAAATAAGTGCATTCCCTCAGCCAGGGAGGTTTTGGGATTATACTGAGCTTTACAACTTTTACTATGGGACCAATGCCGAAATCGAAAAAAAAATGTATCCTCCCATAGAAAACGGACCAGCCAAAATGTATGAAACAGCCAAATTTTTCTTCGCGATTTCGGGGTTGTACGTTGGCAACTGGAATACACTTAGTTTATTTTTTGCTTTTTAAAATACGTAACAATAGTAACCTAATCAATCAGTACTACAAGTACTATTGCGGCTGTGTGCCAGATACAGCCTAGTCGCATTTTTTGTCTTCAGTCCGACTCATGCTTGAAGCTAAAGGCACGCCTCTTCGGGACGCTTCGGGCCTTCGGCCTTATGCGGATATAGGCCTAGGGCCTTCACAATAGCTGTCTACATCACGTTTCACCTGAACCATTGCGGCTTTGTCCCTAAAATAACCGAAACCACATTTTTGTTCTTAAATCCGACTCAAGCTTGACTCTAGATTTCTAATAGGTTTTCCTGTCATCTTTAGGTAAAGGACTATTTAGTGTATTTTTTTCAGAATTTTAGACCTTATAGTTTCGGAGATAGAGGGGGGGGAATGGTCATTTTTTGTCTATTTTCTTGAATAACTTCTAAACTCTTTATCGTAAATTTATAAAAAAAATATATTTGAGATGCCCACAATAAGCTCTTTCGTTTGATATGTAACACGATATAGTTTGCAAAACTTTATTTTTTAATTTTATCTTTTACCCCCCAAAAGTAGCCCTTATGTTTAAAATTTATTTGTTGGCGTTACATATCCGTCTTTGGGTCACAATCTTACATCTGTGTACCAAATTTCAACTTAATTGGTCCAGTAGTTTCCGAGCAAATTGGCTGTGACAGACGGACGGACAGACAGACGCACGAGTGATCCTATAAGGGTTCCGTTTTTTCCTTTTGAGGTACGGAACCCTAAAAAGGGGGTCAACCTCGGAATGAGAGATAATAAGCTGGAAACTCGTATACACCTTCGTTATGACATTTTAAAGGTTCTCTTAAAAGTCGACGCATATATCATGTGCGCGTCACAAGTTAATCAAGGTCAAAGTTCATGAAAATCGGTTTTTTGCAAATATCAAGATTTCTATAACTCCACCGCTGTTTACATGTAGGGAAGAATTGTAGAGCATAAAATTTGTGACACGTTAAGCATCGAACATTTTTTCATGAGATTAGCCGTTTTCAAGATATAGGGCACAGAAAGCGCAGTGATCAGACATAAGTACTATAAGTTGGTTTGATAGTGAATGAGACCTTACATTTTGTGACTATGCGCTGAAACTTGGCACAGTTGATTTTTAGCTGGTCTGAGTAGATTCTGATCGGGAGACATCGAGAGCCACGGCACATTTAGTGGGGGGAGGGGGGTTAAGTTCGACGCTGCCGCGCTTCAATTGAAGCATCATTTCTCTAAAGCTATACATATTAGGACAGGTGATATATCATTTCCGGATAAATTATGGATGGGGAATCTATTTTTGGAACTAAAACAATGTACTTTCTAACAAAGAAAACGAATAAGAATGAACTTAAAACTACTTCATCTCGCTATTTTAACTACATGTCAATAAAATTGGAGCTATAGGAAACTTGATATCCGCGAATAACCAGTTTTTATGACCTTTGACCTGGAATAACTTCCGACGCGCACACGATATATGCGTCGACTTTTAAGAGAACCTTTAAAATGTCATAACTAAGGTGTATACGAGTTTCCAGCTTATTATCTCTCATTCCGAGGTGAAACCCTTAATTTAACTGGGCCATTATATTAATACCAGTTTGAGGAAAACTCACTAGATGGCATTTAAACCAAACAATGACGTCACGCAAGCGCCCTGCGCCGCCTAAACGAAACAGCAGGCTCAGGCATACATTAGGCTAAGGCTTAGCGTAAGCGCTGTCTCGAGTTTAACATTTTCTCCACACCTCAAAAAGTGCACAGCGCCGCTAAAGAAGTTTTCATTTCAACAATTGTGAACCTTATTGGCGTTTTTTTTTGGTACACGGGAAAAAGAATTTCGCGGTGCGGCGGAATGAATTCGCCTGGCGCCCGAGAGCTTCTATCGTATATGTGTATATATATATATATATTTTGAAACTGAAGAGGAGAGCGTGCCGAACTCTCTAACATCCTTGCTCCTCGAAGTTTCATAGATGTAAGAGTCGCGCGCGAAGCCACCTCGCAATATATAGCCCTATCCCCACCACTCATACATTTTCGGCAACGCGGCGCAAAAAGGTCGTATGTACACCAGTCGGTGGTGGGTCGCGGCACGGGTCACACGTCTCGGTGCGCGCCGTGCATGACTGATAGTGGGTCCCTAAAGCGTTAAAACGGGACCCTATTACTAAGACTCCGCTGTCGGTGTGCCTGTCACCCGCGGTGCAAAACTTAGAAGTCTGAGGGTTCGCGGTGGTGGAAGACCGTGCCCAAATGGATAGGTATCCAGCGGGGAATGGAGACGCGCAGTTTCCGTCCGCACATCAACAGACTGACAGAGCCGTGGACCATTACTCGCGCGCGCCAAGTACATGTGAAAATAAAAAAGATTGACTTTTTCGATTCTAAGAAGTGGGCCCAAGTAGAGGCCAGTCTAGTTAGCCATTCCGGGCATTTGCAAAGCAGGAACCTTCGAACTCCGCAAATGGACCAGTAATAGTTCAGAGTTTTGTCAGCACTTGACACTGACACTTCCGTCAAGGTCTTAGGGCTCAAGTGGAACCCTAAATCTGACATTTTTTCCTATCGAAAATCGCCAAGATTTACGATCCCCTCGGATTTCTAAGTCCAGTGACTGTATTCGTGAAGCATTTAATCCAACTTTTATGGGTATCAGGCTCAGGTTGGGATGCTGCTCCTCCACAGGGTATCTGCGACTTGTGGTTTCGGTTCATCGACGAACTGCCGTTGCTACAAGACATCGTATTACCTCGTCATGTGCTTCCTAGCACACATCAAGTGTCACTTCATGGCTTTTCAGACGCATCTGAAAAGGCGTACACCGCCTGCGTCTACATTCGTGTTGTTGACTCGAACGGTGCCATCAGCACCCACCAACTTTCTTATAGGTAAAACAAAAGTTGCGCCGCTAAAACGGCTCACTATTCCGATATTGGAGCTATGTGGTGCTCATCTCTTATCAAAATTGATAAAAAAGGTTCTCACTGCTTACAGCAGTAGACTGTCTTTCGACCAAGTCTACGCTTGGTCCGATTCGACTATAACTCTTGCCTGGTTACGTTCGTCTCCAGACAAGTGGCGGACATTCGTGCCTAACCGCATAGCGGAGACAACAAGCAACGTGCCTGCCTCGCAGTGGCACCACGTTCAATCCGCAGACAACCCCGCAGACCCAGCGTCGCGTGGTGTTCTCCCATCTCAGTTGAACCATCAACTATGGTTCACGGGACCTTCATGGCTCAGTCAAAATGAGTCTGAGTGGCCTAAGACTAACGTCGTATGCCACACCGACGAAGAACGTCGCAAGCATGTTCTTCTCACACAAACCAATGAACCTACTAAATGCTTAGAGTTCATTGAGCGCTTTTCATCGCTTCCAAGGATGCTACGCGTCATTTCGTATATGTTAAGATTCATAAACAAATGTCGTAAAACTAATAGTCCTACGACTAAACATGTCACAGTTCCTGAGACCAAACAAGCTCTCAGTCGAATTATATCACTTGTCCAAAGTAAATGCTTTTCTGAAGACATCTCGCGTCTCAAGGACGACGACAGATGTACTAAACGTCTTCAGAAACTGAAACCTTTCTTGGACGATGCCGGACTCCTCAGGGTCGGCGGCAGAATAAATCGGGCCAACGTACCGTATGATGCCAAGCATCAGATTCTGTTACCTAAGAAACATCATTTCACGAATATTCTGATAGATTTCTATCATAAAACACATTTACATGTGGGACCTCAAACTTTACAGTTTGCCCTCGCACAGACCTACTGGATCCTGTGTGCTCGCGATGCTGTGCGTATGCGTACACGACGCTGCGTATCGTGTGTTCGTGCACGACCTGTCGCACCACAGCCATCAATGGCTCAGTTACCTACTACTAGGGTTCGTTCACTTCGTCCCTTCTTAAATACTTCCGTTGATTTTGCGGGACATTTCTTTCTTAAATCAAGTAAACTTCGTAACGCGAAAGTTTATAAATCATATGTATGCGTGTTCGTTTGCCAATCAACGAAAGCAATCCATTTGGAATTAGTTCCTGATCTTTCAACCGAATCTTTTCTGAACGCATTGCGTAGGTTCATATCCCGACGCGGGTATTGCAAAACAATCCGTTCCGACTGCGGACGGAATTTTGTAGGTTGCGACAGATATCTTTCCGAACTTTTCACGTTTCTGCGAAACGAGTCAAATCAGACTGCTATAAACAGTCAGCTGACAAACATGCAAATCACCTGGCAGTTTAATCCTCCATATGCTTCGCATTTTGCCGGTCTCGTCGAACGAGCCGTAGGTAGTCTGAAACGACACTTACATCGTGTCATAGGTACACTAAAACTAACTCAGGACGAATTTAATACTCTGCTCTGTCAAATTGAAGCGGTCTGTAATTCAAGACCTCTCTGTCAACTCAGTAATGATCCTACTGATCCATTACCTCTTACTCCGGGACATTTCCCCATCGGGGAACCATTAACGTCTTTACCTGAATTTGACTTGTCTAACGACAATCCAAACCGCCTCGCTAGATGGCAGGTTATTCAACAAGCTGTTCAACATTTTTGGAAACGCTGGAGCGTAGAATATTTACACCAGCTTCAACCAAGAGGTAAATGGTTCCACGACAATACTAACACACCCCTTCGGGAGGGTTCTGTAGTAGTGTTGATAGACAACACACTGCCACCATTGCAATGGCGTCTCGCGCGCGTACATCAACTGCATCCCGGCGCCGACGGTATTACTAGAGTCGTAACTGTACGCATCGGTAATACTCTTACTAAGCGACCTGTAGTTAAGGTCTGCCCACTGCCTGTTGAATAGGCATCTCTTAGGTATAGCATTACATGTTTTTAGTCCTAAGTTAGTATAGCATTCTGTATGATAGTTCTTAGATAAAATAAGCATTATTTTATGGCCGGCGGCATGTTCGGTACTTTTGTATATGTACGCACAAATACTACGTATTTACTTTTTATTATTTTTCAATCGGTTAATACTTAATCGTCTAGCATATTCCAAAACGGGATAAGCCTGCAACGGAACGCTTTTTGAAAGCGCGCAACACTGGAAGCTCGAGTGTTGCCAATTGCCATTATTACTTTCCTAACGATCTCAAAATCGAATCGCCGCCGCTAACTGCTCGCTCCGTAAGCTTGAGCTATATAAAAACAAAAATCAAAGATCAAAGTGTTCAGCACAAATTGAAGAAGTCTCTCGACGCCAGCCTATGAGGTTGCTACATTCATCATCGAAGGAACAGGGGCCCCTGAAGACAGTTCCACGTCGTACACCAGGTTAGTCCCAAATTTTGGTCTATGCTAGATCAGTTAACAACTTTCCACAACATCTATAAAATTCTAGACTAGTTTAAAAAATATCTATATCACTATCTTCGTTGTGCGCTTTATTATAAGGTGGCGCTGCTGTAGAGCATACTCCACAGCAGCGCCACCATTAAACGTCTATTACTGCTTATCGTACAGGCACATATATGCCATCAAATAATTCTATAACAATTCTATACTGACCTAGCTTACGAAATTCCTCATTTTATTTTGAATATACGAACTTACGGTGCCACAAACTTTTTGTGAGAAATAATTATTGCAGCGCCTGACTTGGAAATCTAGGCAAACACACAAAAAGTGTAGAAGTAATTACTCTCAGGCGTTGCGGTAAAAATACGATCGAGTATGTTACGGATTAAGGCATGTGCACACCGGCTGCGTGTGCGTGACGTGCATTTGCGCGTGCGGCGTTGTAGTATGCAGATCCTTATGAGAGACGGCACACCGCTAGCGTGACGTGTGCGTGTGCGGCTCCAACATTTTAGCGCACGCACACGCGCACGTCACGCACACGCAAGCCGGTGTGGCTCGGCCTTTAGATGTCAAACTTGCCTGGAGGGTAGTAGTAGTAAAACATATTAGTTGCATTGTATCCAGTGAAGCGAGCAGTGTCAACGCAAGCGCGATACCAAGTTTTAAATAATTTATTGCCAAAAGAGTTTTTTGTTGCCATTTAATTCAAGTATGTCATTTCAAAACGGTTCCAACTTTGAAATGAATGGAGAATTAGGTCCACCGCCCCAAAGAGATGAAGATGGACATGATAGTGAAAGTGCTATTTCATCAGAATTAACAAGAACGCCAGAAAACCAGTCCAGATGTATATTTGGTGGATGTACCATGGTACCGTTGGTTATTCCTGATCCATTGCGGGCAGAATTGTTATTAAAACATAACATTTATATTTCTCCGGAGACGCGAGCTTGTAGTTTCCATCTTGAACCAGGCCAAGAGTGGACTGAAATATCAGAAGCAGAGGATAATCTGATAGAGTTTGACAGAAGCCATGCCGTAGACATAATCAGACTCCTGAAAGACGCGTTGTTGGGTCCCGTTGTTTTTAAAATGATGTTGATCCTTTGCCCATGCAATTTTTTTAAACAGATATTCAGGTCTTTTTGTGTGTACAACTTTGTGCACAAGCGAAGCCATGTGCATTTCCCGTCGTAGGTTCATTTTTAGAATTCCCTTCTCGTTAAGGTAGGGCGTGATGTGCGCCCGACGAGGAACATTAAAACAAAACCTCGCGCATGCGTTTTGCACACGCTGAATAGCTTGCGCAGTTTTATTTAGTATCCTGGTACCGTACACAGTGTTACAATAATTAAATTGTGAGAGAACTAAAGACTCGGCTAGCAAGACTCGAACCTTTTCGGATAGATATTCTCTAAGTCCGTATAAAACCTTAAGACGATAAAAATCGTTCCGTATCTTTCCGTTTACATGCTCTATATAACGCAGTTCGCCATCCATAATTAAACCGAGATTTCTGGCTGTGTGTGATACTTCGAGACGTTGCGAGTTGATTTCTAGATTGGGTTGGAAATCAGTTATTTTCTGGCATTGATGTTTTGTTCCCAAAATGAGATATTTTGTTTTTGTAGGGTTGAGAATAAGATGGTTATTTAGTGCCCAGTTATAAATATTAGTCAGATCTTCGTTTATCATTTCTACAGCTTTGAGAGTATCTTTAGGGTCAAAAGAGAAATAGAGCTGGGTGTCGTCGGCGTAAAGATGAACTTTACAGTAGTTTAGACAGTTTTGTAGGTCAGTAGTAAAAAGGATAAACAGGATAGGACTCAAAATTGAGCCTTGGGGCGTGCCCTTTTCAATTAATTTTACTGAAGACTTTAGTTGATTCCCCATATCCGTTTCTGTCTCTACATATTGCCTACGCCCTGTCAGATATAAATAAATAATAAATAAATAAATAAAATTTTTATTCAGAAAAACATAGTTATACATTTAACATTAGGTTAATAATATCTTATCAAGTAAGGCTTTTTAATGACTTCTACCTGAACTAGGAAAATCCTGTATCTCAGGTTGAAAAAATAAAACTACTTAAATAAATAATAACTAACATAACGGCAAACTTATGAGTTAAATTTCAATGTAGGTATCAGTTTGATATGTTTACATTCTAGAAATATGGCTAAATAATGATTATGTGCTTACTATAAAAACAAACCATACCTATAATTCTAAAATTAATTACATGGCAATAATGAGTAATGACTAATCTAGGTTTGTGGCGTATGTTACATATATTACAGTTTAAGACTTAAATACGTGATTTATGCTAATAACAAAATAAAGCAACTTAGCAAAAACATGATTTCCGCTTAGTGCATCAGTAAACGAGAAGGAACTTAATAATTATTTACTTATTTAGGGTTCGTTAGTAATTTCTCTGTGTCGTCATACGATTTACTTTCCAAGGCTTTTTGTACAACCTTCTTACATTCACCCAAACTTAAGTGGTAAATACAGCAATCTGCGTTTAGTTTATTGTATAGTCGTGGAGCTAGATACATAAAGAAGTTATTTGAAAACGCATGTTTTGTGTCAGTCAATTGGCTACAAACTAGATCCTTTCGCCTCTTGTTAGTAATTTGCATGCTGTAAGGAAGTACTTTGTGCTGTTTTAAGACTGTGTTTAATATGAACAATTGTCTAACAGTTAAGACTTTACAGGATTTATATAATAGGTCAGTCGGGTATTGATAGGGTCGGAAGAAAGAGACCTTTAAAATAGCTCGTTGAGCTCTTTCAGCCATTAACAGGTGTGTTTTGGCTGCTCCTCCCCATGACGTGATGCAGTATGTTATTAATGACTGGCATAGAGCATAATAGATTTGGGTAATTAACTTTAGGTCTGCAATGGTACGAAGTCTTTTGAAAACAAATATCAGTTTACGAATTTTACCACTCAACGCATCAATATGCGGTCTAAAAGACAGAGTGTCATTAACAATTATGCCTAGATACTTTACCTTACTGGCGGGTGAAATATTAGGGCAGCTACAGTTATTCTCCCCGGCATCGGTGCAACAGTGAGCGTAAATTAAAGGGTAGGTAGAGTTATGCCTTTTATTTCTCATGTTGAAATGAACGATATTCGTTTTATCTGCATTTAGTGTTAGTAAGTGTTGATGTAACCAATTATTTACAATATCGAAACCATTTTGTGCATGCAAATATGCCTCACTTTCTGTGCTTGCTGAAAAAATTAAGACAGTGTCGTCGGCGTAGGATATAATTTTGCCACAGCTGAGATGTAGCTTACTCAGATCATTTATGTAAATTAAAAATAAGGTCGGACCGAGTATACTTCCTTGAGGAACAGCATAATTGTTATTTTTCTGATCAGAGCTGACCACACTGCCTATTTTCACGCATTGCCACCTGTCCGTGAGGTAGTTTTCGAAAAGATTGAGCTGTTTTCCTCTAATACCAAACCGTTCAAGCTTACGCAACAGTAAGGGAACCGAGACTGAATCGAAAGCTTTTGCAAGATCTAGGAAGATGCCAATTGTATGATTACCTCTGTCAAGTTCTCGAGTAATATGGTCTGTTAAATGATGTACAGCATCGGAAGTTGATAATCCTGGTCGGAAACCGAATTGCATATTTGACAATAGTGAGTTTTTCTCTAAGTATTTCACAAGCCTGTTGTTAATTATTTTTTCTAAAACTTTAGAGACAGCAGGAAGAAGAGATATAGGTCTGTAGTTGTTAATATGGGATTTATTTCCTGATTTATAAACCGGGACTACGACAGCTTTTTTCAAGCACTTTGGAAAAATTCCATCAGTTAGGCATTTTTGTAGGATGTGGGTTAGTGGAGGGGTGACTATGTGTTTGAACTGCTTAAGTATTCGGTTTGAGATGCCATCCCAACCAACCGCACATGCATCTTTCAGTCCTGCAATAATCCTATTTACCTCCGTTTCGTCAGTCTGAAACAGAGCAAAGGATTTTAAGCTACTGGCAGTGGAAATTGGGAATGAATTTGATCTCGGGGGGAGACTTTGAATTTTATCCGCTAAGTTTTTACCTACATTAACAAAGTAATTATTCGCACGGTTAGCAGACTCAAGTGGCGAGCATTGTGATATTAATAAATCTGAGGATGAGTCATGTTTTTTGGGAGTACAGGTTAGATTTTTAACTTGTTTCCAGATCCTTTTACTATCATTGCCAGCTTCTTCTAGTTTACTTCTTTCAAAATTTGTTTTGATCTTCTTTAGAAGGTCGTTGCAATAATTACGGTACCTTTTATATGTAGTTTGTAGCACTGTGTTTTTCGGGTCAGATTTAGCTTTAATATGTAATTTGTCCCTGTTTTGCATACAGCGAATTAGACCAGAAGTTACCCATGGCTTAATATTGGTGGTTTTTTTGTTTAATCTAATATGCTTTGTATTACGTAAAACAGCACTTCGTATATTATGTATAAAGAGCGACATCGCAAGGTCAGCGTCAGCACAATTGTAAACTGGGGCAAAATCAATATTGCATAAGTCTTTTTCAAGTTTATTATAATCAATTTTAGTAAAAAGCTGCGTCTGTTTACATTTAGTGACTTTTAGGTTTAAGGTTAGTAGGACAGCGCTATGATCCGTTAGTGATGATTTGATTACTAATACCAGGGATGATAGGGAGGTCCTAAGCATGACATGGTCTAGGCAGGACCCACTTTGGTGCGTTGGAAGCGTATGTGCTGGGAGCAACCCATGGAAAGAGCAAAAATTTAAGTAATCCTGAGTCGATAACTCGTTACATTCTGGGAGGATATTTATATTTATGTCGCCTGTTAAAACTACGTTCCTAAACGAATCTAAAGTTTGAAGTAGAATGCTCAGAGAGTTTAAAAAAACATCTATTTTCTTAAAAGATGGGGGCCTGTATATGGCTATTACTGCTGTATCTGTGCCAATTTTAATAAGCACGTGATTGCATTCCTGTAAATTCGATTCTACAACTATAACATTTCCTATGGATTTTTTGGAGTAGACAACTACCCCGTCACTTTTGTTAAACATTATACTGCTACTGAAAGAATTATAGCCATCGAGATTTGGGAGGACATTACCATGATTTGCTAACCAGCATTCTGTTAGTACAATTATGTCACAATCAATGTTAATTCTTTGTAGAAAAATACTCAGACTGTCTATATTTTTATAAATACTACGGATATTTTGTGTTAGAATTGTTAGCCGTTTTGTAAAGCCGGTCAGATTTTGTTTGCAACTTTCTACATCACATAATTTTGACTCAGATATAGTAAAAAATTCTAAATCATTAATTAATTCTGAAGTCATATTTCTAAGTATTTAGAGAACTAAAACTAAACTTAAATATACCCTACTGTAAGATCAAATACAACTGAGTACGTGTGGCGCTCAGCAGGCGCCTTCATAGTCAATTGAATTTATATACCTTTGCTCGGCCATTTTCTTAGCAGGACAATCAGGGTCACCTGTTTTGTGGTTGTTGGCCTTCTTGTAGTAGGTGCAGGTTGCGCACTTTGGAGGGTCCTCTTTTTTCATGCACTCGTTTTCAGCGTGTCCTTGATCTCCGCAGTGCCCGCAGGTCTTCACTGGTTGCTTGCAGGACTTGGCGGCGTGGCCGTACTGGTGGCAGGACCAGCACTTTGTAACGATGGTGAAGTCCCTTACAGGGCATGATGACCAGTTAACAAAAACACGGTTTTGCGAAATGAGGAATTTGCGAATGTGGGCTGGTACTTCGATGACGTAATTGCAGGTCTCAGCATTTTTCTTACCCGATTTGTGGCTCAGCTTGATAGAGGTCAGGAATTTTTCCAGGGACACGTCCTGCAGGTTATCGGCTAAATTTTGTTCATAGATGCAGTTAAGAAGAGAACCAGTTACGTGCAGTTGGTGCGATTCCATAATACGTCATCTTTTCTAGAAGGAGTTCTATATTGACACAATCGAATGCTCTGGAGAAGTCCAGAAGCACAAGAATACTGCCTTTCCCTTCATCTGAAGCACTAATGATGTCATCTGTTACATGAGCAAGCGCCGTGGCCGTGCCGTGCCCACTGCGGAAGCCTGACTGTACTTGCGGTAGAATGTTTTCCCGCTCCAAGTAACAGGTCAGTTGCGTGCACACGATTCGCTCCAGGATCTTAGACATAACTGGAAGGATGCTTATCGGTCTAAGATTCTTTAGGTCTTCAACTTTGGCACTCTTAGGCAATGGTTTAACTCTAGCCAATTTCCAAGCTTCAGGGAAAACGCAGGATTTTATCGAGTAATTTATTATGTACGTTATTACAGGTAATGTGACAGGCAATGTTTTTTTTAACATATCAATGGTAATCGAATCATATCCCGACGCATTTGTTTTAATGCTGCATATTTCGTCGAAAATAATCAAACGCTAATCTCTCACATCTCCCGTTGTTTGGTATGTTAAGAAAAAAATTGTTGATTTCGTCTGGGTTATTCAAATGGTGCGGTATATTAACTTGGCTACTCGTGCCTAACACGGAAGACCGTTTTAAATATTGCCACATTTTGTTGGGTCTTTTAATATTTTCATTAACATAATATCCAAAAAAGGCGCTTTTTTCCCATCCTATAGTTCTATTCACTAGATTACGCAAGCTTTTATAATAATCCATGTGAGAATCCAATTTAGTCTTTCTAGCTTTCGCCAAAGCTTTATCTCGCAAGGACATCATGAGCTTCAGATTGTCTGTAAGCCACGGCCGCGGTTTTTCACCCACTCGTATTTTATGCAGAGGATCGTGTATATCATACAAGCTTACTAATAGACAGTTAAAGGTTTCGACCATCTCATTTACATCTCGGCAATTTTTGACTTCAGTCCAACAAATGGCTTTTAGATCTGACATAAATGTTGCTTCATCTATTTTACTCAAATCTCTGTAGTTAATATAACGGGGGGTTTCTTTAGGTTTTTTTATATTAAGTTCGGCAATAACTAGTGCGTGGTCACTAAGGGCTGGGTTGTGATTGACTTTGACGTTTTTACACACAGTGACGGAGAATCTGTTATTACTAGGTCTAGCAGAGTGGCGCATTGATCTGTAATACGCGTAGGTTTCTCTACCAGTCGCTGTAGGTTTTGTTGAGATAGGAAACTCAATAGTTCGTGCGTGGACATTAAAATCGGTAAGTATAAAAATATGATTACAGTAGGCAAAGGTACTCACAGGCAAAGATTCGCTTAAGGAGTTGATTGCGCCGGCGACAGATAATCCTGATTCTGGCCTATAAACTGTTCCGACAGCGATTCGTAACCCTCCCAGTAATGAAACTTCTAGCCACATTTGTTCAAGCGACGACTCCGGGTGTGTTCGGACGCGGGCGCGCAGGCCGCGCCTCACATCACATAGAATCCCACTCCGCCGCCTCTACGGCCACCGGGCCGCGGTGTGTGCTTGAATGTGTAGCCCGGGATGACAGGTGCAGTTTTCTATTCGTCAGCTTTTAACCAGGTTTCGTTCAACGCCAAAATATCTGGTTTTAGTCTTTCCATACAACACAGCAATTCATCCCTACCTGTATTTATTGACCTAATATTTAACAGTCCCATGTGAACTACGGCCATATTCAGTGTTTCTCTGTATATTTATTAAATAAAAAAATATTACATTACAAACTTTAAAGACGCATTCTATTAAAGTAAAGTTTTCGAGGTGAAAATATCTAATAATACAAATAGTAACATTTATGTGCCAATTAGAACGCAAGATCAATATTAAATTGTAACTATTACCAATATTTTTATAGCATAAAAACATACTATGTATTCTTGAGGTCCACGGCAACCTCGCCGAAAACCCGCCGCAGGTCTACCTCTTTCCTAATCCAGTGAGCGCGTTCCCCCTGTTGACGGCGTGTGTAGATACGCCCGCGATTCGTCCACACGTATTTCCACTCGGAGGTATTCGCTGCATCCCGGGTCTGCTTGAATAGAAGCCTGTTGTAACGTGTAAGACGCTCGTTGACGTATATGCGGCGGGGTGCCGCTGCCAGACCAAGATCGGCTGAAGTTGCGCCCCGCCGCGCTCGGGCGGCCCGCAGCACCTCGTCCCGCAGCGCGCCGTTTCGAATTTTGCGTATGGCAAATGATAATCCACGAGTCACGGTGACAGCCACGGTCGACAGACTAGGTCAACGGTCAACTAGCGGTCGGCAATCTTTTTTGGCGTTTGTTTTTGGTATACGGGCAAATGAATTTCGCGGTGCGGCGGAATGAATTTAGGTCGCGAGACAACGTAAACGCCATGAATTTCACGGCGCACCTATTTTTTCTCGGCCCCCACACCTCATCCACGAATTATCGGAAGTCCCGGGACTGCCTGAGTCAAATAATTCTGCATTATACCACACCGATTTTTCTAAGTCTCGGCCCCAATAGTAGTTACCGAAGTTGAGATTGGCCACGCCTTTGACTAGGCTCGCGGGCCGCAAGTGAGAGGTTCGCCGGCAGCATGCGGCGGCGGCGGTCGGCAACAAGCGGCCCGCCGGGCCGCTTGTTGCCGACCGCCGGAACTAACTAGCGGTGTCCGTCCACTGACGAGATGCCACTAGCGACATCTATAGCTAGCCTTCAAGCGAATAAATAACTAACTCACACACAAAGTGTTGCCATCTTGCGGGGATCATTGTGGAACTAACAAGTCGTGCCATCTAACGGCTCCTTGCAATTGAAAAAAATTGAAATTGAAATTGAAATTGCACCCTCTGCGGATTTTTTTGGAACTAACAAGTGGCAAAAAAAACACACACACACGGATTGTGGAGGATACGGGTTCAAGTCCTGCCCGTATCTGCTTGTTAAAAGATTGATTTAGTATGGGTTACTGGTGAATTATCAATGCAACTTGAGACTCCGGTGCCGTTAAAAGATGTAATTGTCTTTCGGTAGATGTCGCTATTTACATAAAGAAAGGAATGGAAAGATTTGCGATGTCCTGGTAGGCTTCCGTAGCTCAATTGGTTAAGAGCAACACACGGATTGTGGAGGATGCGGGTTCAAGTCCTGCCGGAAGCGTAAATTTTTCCATTTTTTCCCAACTCAGTAGTGACATCTATTCACTTCATAGCGGATGGTTTTGGAACTAAATAGTGATGTACACTGACGAGGCGACACTAGCGACATGGCACCATCTAGTGGGGATCATTGGGGAACTAACAAAGGGGCAGGGCGCACCTTTTTGCAGTCGGCAAACTAAAAACTCCATATATTTGATAACCAAAAGCGACAAAACTAACCGCAAATAAGTGTACCAGAACCCCAAATATTACAAGGGCAGGGGGCAGGGGTGTTCCCTGTCGAGGTTTTCCTGAGAGCCTATGATGATGATGATGATGATGATGATGATGATGATGATGATGATGATGATGATGATGTAGAGGTTTCAAAGGTCCGACATTAGCGTCCAAAGGCTACGGTAACTGCTTACCCTCAGGCGGACCGTATGCTACATTGGGAGCTATGTATCTATCTTATTGGATGCGTATCGATCTATTACTGACAAAGCCATCTAGGTTTCGAGTAGGTACATAGAAAGTCATATAGTGACCCCCCGAATTATTCTAAATCCTTCATTATGTACGTGTCAACATGACACCACACCGAATTATTCTAAGTCTCGGCCCCCACACCTCGTCCATCATTTTTTTCTAAGGCCCTGGCCACACCGAATTATTCTAAGTTCCGGGTCTTTCCAACTGCCTGTCAACATGACACCACACCGATTTTTCCAATGTTGCGACTTTTTACTAACGCGTCTTGTATTTATGTAAAAAAATTAGTAAATAAAAGTACTTTTTTAAATCGTAGGAGTAAAATATTCAAACAAATTATTGCAGTGGCAAGTGTCTTATTTTTTTTGGTGTTGTAAACAAATGGTTTTTTTTCTACGTATACGAGCCGGTCCCGGACAGTGGTGCGTATTGCGCCTGATGGTGGACACGCCGCTCACGCTCCTCTCACGCCGAAACAATTGCCGTACCAATTTCGCCTGGCACCCGAGAGCTCAGCGGCTTCGGCGCGGCGCTGCGCGAGTTTAGCGAAGAGACAGGCTGCTTCATAATCACGGTTTCAAAACACGCGGACCAACGCCGGCTCTACATACTTACAATTACAATATTTACGTGTATGTTGAAGTTTTTTTCGGATGCGGGCCGGGTCCAGCTGTTATTGCTATCGACGCATGACATCATCGGGCGCCGCGGGCGCGCTCTGCGGTCACACCTAATCGTGGTCTACTACGTTCACAGCAGAGATATATATAACTCCGTCTAAGATAAATAAAGTCTAAGAAAAAAACGTGCCTCGGAAATCAAGAAAAAGTCATTCTCGAATAGATGGCGCCATTACCTTTGGCCTATTCTCGGCTAGATGGCGTTGACGACACCGTTTGATATTTAACAATTTTAACACATATCATATGTTTACACGTAAGTAAACATATTTTGATTAATTTATACATTTTCAATTTTATTTTAAGTTTTAATCGTGTGTCGATAGATGGCAGTAAATGTACCGTGACTACAAAATTTACTTTGGCAATAGCCCTCTATACTATCTATTCTCTTTGGTTCACAACTTTGCGCAGACCCGCCAGTGTAAGTGTATTCGGCGCCGCGCCTTTTGTCATATTACAGTATACAAAATAGTCAGGTAGGCTCGCGGGCCGCAAGTGAGAGGCTCGTCGGCTGCATGCGGTGGCCGTTGCCGACCGCCGGAACTAACAAGAGGTGTCCGTCCACTGACGAGATTCCACTAGCAACTGGCAACTCAGTAGTGACATCTATTCACTTCATAGCGGATGGTTTTGGAACTAAATAGCGATAATATGTACTTGTACACTGACGAGGCGACACTAGCGACATGGCGCCATCTAGCGGGGATCATTGGGGAACTAACAAAGGGGCGGGGCGCACCTTTTTGCAGTCGGCAAACTAAAAACTCCATACTCCATACTCTTTTGATAACCAAAAGAGACAAAACCAACCGCAAATAAGTGTGCCAGAAACTCAAATATTACAAGGGCAGGGGGCAGGGGGTGTTCCCTATCGTGGTTTTCCTGAGGGCCTATGATGATGATTATATAGAGGTTTCAAAGGTCCGACATTAGTGTCCAAAGGCTATCGGTAACTGCGTACCCTCAGGCGGACCGTATGCTGCATTGGGAGCTATGTACCTATCTTATTGGATGGTTACGAGCAGGTACATAGAAAGTCATATAGATTGCGAAGTCACTGACCCCCAGAATTATTCTAAGTCCTTTTCTGTACGCGTCCACATGACACCACACCAAATTATTCTAAGTCTCTCTCGGCCCCCACACCTCGTCCATCGATTTTTTCTAAGTCCCTGGCTACACCGAATTATTCTAAATTCTGGATCTTTCCAACTGCCTGTCAATATGAGACCACACCGATTTTTCCAAGTCTCGACCCCCACACCTCATCGATCGATTTCATTTAAAGTCCCTGGACACACCGAATTTTTCTAAGTCTCGGCCCCCTTTCCTCCACTCCAACCGCAAGTTCTATAAGGGCTATAATGCCATGCATTTACGTTTTCTACAAAATATCTGACTCGCTCTTATTCGCAGGGCCATAAGAGTATGTCACATATTTTTTGCGGCCTGCGAAGAGTCACATATTATTGCAGGTGACTGTGCATATATTTTTGAATATTTTGGACGTATACATTATAAAATAATATTTTTTTCGTGGGCCTTCGATCTCGGAGGTTGGGCTCCTTGGAAGACTCGATTGAGACCCTTTACGGCATATGATATTCAACTCTCTTGACAGCGATTAAAGATGAAATTTAAACATTTTTTTTCTATTTTTGGCCTCGGTATTTTTCTACTTTTTCAAACAAAACATGTTTATTCTGTGTGATACACGAATGAAACGTATGTGTCACAATGACACCATAAGCATCGAAAAATTTTCTAAGTCTCGGCCCCCTTTCCTACACCTCAACCGAAATAAATTAGAGATTCACTAGATATCAAATAGTGAAGATATGTGACGTTCCACGGAAAAAGGTACTTTATGGCGGTCGGCGCTTACGTCGCATAGCGCTGCAATATTATTGGAGCGGCGTTAGTAATAGCGTAAGCACCAACCGCCATATATTCAGTCTCTAATTCATTTCCCGAATCGAGCCGTAGCTGGCGCTGGTTGGTGTATGGAAAGGGTGCGCGCGGGCGCACGCACGCGAGTGCCATTGTAGGTAAAATCCGTCGCACGCGTCCGCCACAGTACGGCTCGGCCACGAAATTGCGCGACTGGCGACGGCGGCGGTGGCAACCATAGGTGGGAACGAAAGGTCCGATCACTGTGTCTCGCTCCAACCTATGGTTATCGCTGCCGCCGTCGCAAGTCGCTCAATGTCGTGACCGAGCGGTTAAGCGTTGGTCATACTACCTACTATCTGGTCACCCACTCCGTGCAACCGCGCCAGCTAGCGGACGTCCTTCGCGGTAATTTCACTTTAGCGGGCCCATAATAATTTAGTATGAGAGTGCGGCTTCTCAATTGTGTCATCGTTTACGATTGCAGCGCATCTCGCTCGCATACATACTCCTTTTTGTATAAAATTATTTTTGTATGAAGGGTTACCGGGTTAAACTGTAAGGCCCACTTGCACCATTCCACTGACCCGGGGTTAAGCGGTTAAACTATTAACCTAGTGTCAAATTGTAAGGCTAACCATGGCAACTACTGGTTTAACCGGTCAACCCCGGGTTAGTGGAATTGCAAGTGGGCCTAAGTACTGTATAAACGGTTAACTCCGAGTTAGTTGACTAACCATGGAACGCGCAAGTGACTCTAAAGCCTATTTTTAAGCCGGTTCATCTCAGAAATACCTGCACAAAACCTACTTTACTACCTGCCCCATCAAAAACAATTGTTCACACCGGTGATTTCCATAGAAACGATTCCGCAGTAAAATGTAAAGGAATTGAAATAAAGCGTTGTGATGATTGTAAACAGTGGTCCGGATGCAACAATGAGCCCACTGAATATTAACACCGGGCGGCTGCTCACCGCCAGAACTCGGCAAGTGGCATTTTGTATAAACAATTAAGCACACATAAAATAATAGTTCCTTCGTCACACCGACTTTAATAGAACAAAGTGAGGCAATGCATTATAAACTTCACATTTCCATAAAAAAATTATATGAATTAGATTCATAGCGGCTTAAAAATTAAAAAATCAGCAATTAAATAGGTTTTTGCTTGAAAATGTCGCTCTATTCCTGCTCTTTTTGTTATTCAGTATGCTCAGTATGTTTCAAAAAATAGGTAAACCGCTTTCTCGAACTATAGGTAAGTACATATGTATGATCCCACATCAGCGGTAGGTAAACACTTCACCGTTCACGATAACCTGCCGCAAAGCACACCTTTTGTTTATAAAGCTAAGCCGTCCGGGTTAGTTCGGGCAGATTCTCGGGCAAAGTCTATCGTTAGCACCGTTCTATCCGCTGTTAGTTAGCAATGTTTGTGTTGCCCTGTTGTGTTAGAGTGGGAAGCTCAGGCTACCAATCGCCTGGGGCTATCAAATCTGAACGGGTTTTTTAGTTCTCAAAAACAAGAACTAGTTTGTGAATTCCTATTTTACGCAGAGTTAAACGACCCGTTTTCATATTTATCTATCTCATGTTATCAGACACCTCGTAGCTACCGCTACTGCTTAATTTCAAGACTTTTATAATATTAATACCTACTCGTAATACCTATTGGACCAAATTATAATATTAACAACATGTTTTAATGTTACATTTTTAACTCATTTCTTAATTCAGTAACCATGCCTAAAACATTTAATAAATAAAACTATTTTTACCATTACAGATACACAGTTATGATCTAAAGCAGCCGATTGCCAGAGCGGGTGTATTTTTAAAGTTCATTTATACGGTTATCATTTGCTCGCGTGTCCGTATTCAGTACTTTCAGTAGCACTGTGGCGTGGCGTTTATCAATGAGTGCCAACTCCCATATAACCATTCCAGTCGCAGAATCATCAAAGTGGTAACTAAATGTCAGATGTGTCGTAACAGAGTCCACACAATGTGTCTAGAATTGTTTCGAAACAAAGTGTCGTCGCCGTGTGTACACTTTTCCGTAACAAGGTGTCGACACATTTGTGTGCACTTTGCGTGCGGTTTGCGACTAAATCTGACAGCAAATTTGTGACAGCAAATGTCAATATAAAATACCTCTTGAAAACCAAGGTTTGTCAAACTACTATTAGTGTCTCGTGTGCTCGTAAATAACTAGTAAGTCATCATGGGCGATGCAAATGATAATAATAGACCAAAACCATATAAACACCCAACACCCGTCAACCTTTTACAGAAAAGTTTTTAAAGAAATGCAATAAGCTACTTAGGTCAGCCAACGAATGCTCCAAAAAGTTGTATAGGGAAATGCTCAGAACACAATTTTTGACTCTGTAACTTGGTTTGGACAAGTTAGGAGGTGAACATATCAAAAGTCCCCGGCCGTAGCCCTTGAGCGGGGGGAAGAGAGGGGGCTTTGAAGGTCCCATTTTCCGGTTTTTCGATTATATCTCGGAAACTATGCATCTTAGCGACATGGCCACTTATACAAAATGAAAGTTAATTTAATTTGTTACAAGTTTATTCGTCAATTTTTTCGATATGTTGAATAGTTTTTGAGATATCCGCTCTTGAAAGTTTATTTAGGGCTCTCAATTTTATCTTGATATATCTACATCAGTGAAGGTGCTAGGTATCGTTTTCGTATAAATCTGGGTTGCTGAATCCATTTAAGGTAACACATTGACACCATTCCACAAAATTAAAAAAAATCTTTTTAGGGTTCCGTACCTCAAAAGCAAAAAACGGAATCCTTATAGGATCACTCGTGCGTCTGTATGTCTGTCCGTCTGAATACACAAAATAGTTCTTTACCTATAGATGACAGGAAAACCTATTAGAAATGTGCAGTCAAGCGCGAGTCGGACTTAATGTACGGAACCCTTAATATGCGAGTCCGACTCGCACTTGGCCGGTTTTTTTAAAACTCCTCTTGACGCTTAACCGCTGAACCGATTTCATTGAAATTTGGTATAGAAATAGTTTGCGTCCCGGAACAGGACATAGGATAGATCTTATAACCAAAATCATTTTTTGAAGGTGTGAAAAGTGGCGTGGAAATTTGTACGGGAAATCAATAACCGCTGAACCGATTTATATTAAATTTGGGATGGTCTACATCTTTGATTTAGTTAAAAATGATAAAAAAACATGACTTCAAACCTATACTTAAACAGTATTAACTTCAAGAACTGAATTCTGAATTCCCCCCTACACCTCATTTCACACCTTTAAAGGATGATTTTTTAGATAACTTATTATGTCCTGTCTCGGGACTCAAAATATATGTGTACTAAATTTAAATTAAAACTGTTCAGCAGTTTAAGCGTGAAGAGGAGTTTAAAAGAAAGTATTTTAATAAGTTTATATGTTTTTCTTTGGAATGGTGTCAATGTGATACCATAACTAAATTTAGTACAGCGAATTTATACGAAAACGATACCAAACATGGCCTCGTAGCTTTACTGTTGTAGAAGTCAAAATAAAATTGAGAGCCCTAAATCTAGACACGCGGCAGCGTGTCAAGCCAAGTTCAAGCAAAGGAACTGGCTAGCCAGCGCCAAGTGTAATATTACACGAACCACTTGGTGCCACTTTTGACCCTTCTATAACTCAAAACATCTTTAACGTAAACACATAAAACTACGTGTGTTTAATTATATCCATAAGGACATCTAGAAGCCCAAATTTCATGAAGCTAGCTCAAACGGTTATAAAGATATGAAGGTCAAAAAGTCGTAAATTTTAAGACTGACTGACATACCTATAGTACCTAAACCTAACCTACTTCCAGATGACCTAGAAGGATGAAATTTGGAATCCAGCTCAGTTATTGTGTGAAAGCGTAGGAAAAAATCTAAAAATTTAAAAAAGTTATAAAATAGGGGGGGTCCCCATACAAAAAAACCATTTTTTTTTGTGACTGACATATAAGTACCTAAACCTAACCTACTTCCAGATTACCTAGAAGGATGAAATTTGGAATCCAGCTCGGTTATTGTGTGTAAGCGTAGGAAAAAATCTAAAAACAAAAAAAAGTTAATAAATAGGGGGGGTTCCCATACAAATTTCTTTTTTATTGTGACTGACATATAGTACCTAAACCTAACCTACTTCCAGATGACCTAGAAGGATGAAATTTGGAATCCAGCTCGGTAATTGTGTGTAAGCGTAGGAAAAAATCTAAAAATAAAAAAAGTTAAAAAATAGGGGGGGTCCCCATACAAAAAACCTGTAATACGCGCTAAACAACCGGCCAACGGTGTGTCGTTGGCGGCGCGCGGCACCACATAATTAATACAAAGAACAGAAGTAAAAAACATGCAGCGGAAACACAAGAAAAAACATTAAATCTCAATACCTGCCTAGTTTTCTTTACAAAAAGTATTGATATCCCATCAAAAACATAAATGTAAAAAAGGAGAGCCAAGTTCAATACAAAAATTATGCTTGGCTGTGGGGTTCGCCGCAAAAAGAATGGAGATTTAAATGAGTGCCAAGTTCTATGCAAAATCCAAATATGTATTTATAGGAACAAAATAACATTATAAACAAGTATTAAACTCTATTTCTTTGCTTTATTGGATACCTATAACAATTGCTGTTATTTAAAAAAAATGCGATAAAAAAAATTTTTTTCTAATAGTATTCCCAAATACAAAGACTCAAGTCCCGCGCTCGAAAAAATGTTTGATATCCATACAAACTTACAACCCCGTTTTCACCACCACAGGGATGAATTTTCAAACGCTGTAATTAGTTTTCTTGTATTTTAATATAATACCTTTTTACATAGTTTCAAGTTCCTTGCTTAAAATAAAATTTGCACCCGCAGACTAGATATGAGCGCCGATAGGCATTTAGTCGGCGGCGGCGCGCCGGTCAAAATAGGTCGGCGGCGGCGGCGAATCGGCGGCGTGGCCTTGAAACACCTTTGATTAACGAAAAAAGAATACAAACCAAAATTTTACCGAAAATACATGTTTTGCTGCAAGAAAGTTATAAAATAAGTGCATTTTTCAATTTCAAGCAAAATTTATTGAATAAAGGTACGAAAGTTTTTTATATAGTATAATAAACGATATCGCGCAGCATCAGAGGCGGTCTTAATCTTGGCGAGGCTCTGGCCGGCCGTCCGGACGATCTTTGCGAGGCCCTTATCTTTTGTGCTAGTAAAAAGTAGCGGATTGACTGTATCAGGGAAACGTCTGGTCGACAGTCCAAAGTGCCGAAGTAAGGAAAACCAAGCTCCGTCATTAACCAATATCAACCCAACAAACCGATTTACGTCAAAAAGTGAGGCCCACGGCCGAGCTCCACCTAACACCGAAGACCTGATAACGACGCCTTCCCATGCGTGGCCAGATGCTGAGCTGCAGGTAAGCTTACAGCTTAGAATCGAACGCCAAGTGTGAGCTTGGCTGACGGCCGAATGTGCGGAGCGCCGACTACGGCGCGCTTCTGTGCGAGGCCGAAGGCCAAGCTGTAAGAGAGCAGAGCTTGGAATTGAACTATTGGTTCAGTGTAAAGCAAGTCCGAAGGCCGATTAAGACCGAGGCCATAGTGTTAAAGACCTGGAGCTTTCCTGCAGGTGCATTTGTGCGAGGCCAAAGGCAGTGGAGCTAAGATCGGAGAAGAACCAATGACCAAGCATTTTAAAAGCGAGGCCGAAAATTAGGCTCCAAACAGGGCCGAAAATTTGGAGGTTCAGATAGCGGCTTACTTCTATGCGAGCGATGCGAGGGCAAAGCTTGAAATTTGAATAATGGCCAAGCTAAATGAGACCCGATTCCGTTTCCGATGCCTTCCGTGCACAGCCAACGGCCACCGTTGGGCGTGAAAGCACTTAATATCTGAAATTAACCCCCTTTTACACCTTTTAAAGACATTTAACCATTCTTGCAATGGTTAAATTAGCGGTGAATGACGGATGAGCTAGCCAGCTGGCAAAATTAGTCATTTCGTTGCCCTAACACTAGTAGCGTGGTTACCAAACAGAAAAGTTTGAATTTACCATCGATATTTTTGAATTATATGGACCTAAAATGCCTTTTGAATGTCTATAAGCTATTCAGACTGGCCCCGTTAAAGATCTAAACTAGATAAAATATATATTATCTGATTCTGAAAGTAGTAGTACCTATCAAGGTCACGCCGATGCCACGCCGATAGCGCAGCGTCGGCGGCGGCGGCGCGAAAATTTTGTCGGCGGCGGCGGCGCGCCGGCGCGGCGCTCATATCTACCGCAGACGAACTTCCATCCCCTTTTTAACCCCCTTAGGGGTTGAAATTCCATAAACGTTGCAATTTATTTTTTTGTAATCGGCTATTATGCCTTTCTAAGAAGTTTCAAAACCATTTGTAATGGATTCAAACTTTCAACCCCTTTTTAACCCTGTTAGGGGATGAATTTTACAAAACGCTGAAATTACTGTTCCTGTCTTCTAATAATATCCCTAAATACAAAGATTCAAGTCCCACACTCGAAAAAATGTTTGATATCCATACAAACTTTCAACCCCTTTTTCACCCTGTTAGGGGATGAATTTTACAAAACGCTGAAATTACTTTTATTGTCTTCTAATAATATCCCTAAATACAAAGATTCAGTCCCGCGCTCGAAAAATTTTTTGATATCCATACAAACTTTCAACCCCTTTTTCACCACCTTGGGGGATGAATTTTCTAGAACGCTGAAATGAGTTTTCTAGTATTTGAATTTGATACTTTTTTACAAAGTTTAAAGTTCCTAGCTTAAAATAAAATTTGCACCCGAAGACGAACTTTCATCCCCTTTTTAACCCCCTTAGGGGTTGAATTTCCAATAACGTTGCAATCACTTTTTTTTGTAATCGTCTATTATGCCTTTCTAAGAAGTTTCAAAGCATTTGTAATGGATTAAAATTTTCAACCCCTTTTTAACCCTGTTAGGGGATGAATTTTACAAAACGCTGAAATTACTTTTCCTGTCTTCTAATAATATCCCTAAATACAAAGATTCAAGTCCCGCGCTCGAAAAATTTTTTGATATCCATACAAACTTTCAACCCCTTTTTCACCACCTTGGGGGATGAATTTTCAAAAACGCTGAAATAAGTTTTCTTGTATTTTAATAATATATCTTTTTACGAAGTTTCAAATTCCTAGCTCAAAAGAAAACTTTAACCCCATACAAACTTTCATCCCCTTTTTAACCCCCTTAGGGGTTGAATTTCTCAAAATCGCTTCTTATCTCTTGTACAATTTATAAATGCAATCTGGTGTGCAAATTTCAACTTTCTGGCTTTTGTAGTTTCGGCTCTGCGTTGATGAATCAGTCAGTCAGTCAGTCAGTCAGGACACTTGCATTTATATACAGGGTGATCAATCCAAATGGGTCAGTATGGAGAAGTCAGAAACTATGAGAGATAGCAAAATCTGTTCTTAGGAACCATGGCTTCGATTTTAGATTTAATAATAATGGCATTCAATTTTTTTTTAAAGCTATCATACATAACCGGGATTCGAACATGGTCAATATTCTTATTGTTTGTTTGTATGGAAACTTCTAAACGATGCGTGATAGGTGGGGGGTGCTCGAACAAATATCATAGAGGGCCCCGAGACAAAACAAAGTACATTAAAAAAAATCAAAATGGCCGACTTTTTTTTTAATTTTTTCAAGTTGGTCCGAGCGCGCTGAGATTCGGCATGCGGCGAGCCTGGGGACCCAAGATTACAATTTCAAAAAAATATTTTTGGAAAAATTCAAAATGGCGGCGGACACGGGCAAAGTAAAATTTTCAAGTAGGTTAAGCGAGTCCGAAGGGCGAGCTTCAGGCCGGGAGGCCGAAGGCCGACCCCGGTGGAGGGCCGAAGGCCCGAAGCCTCCACCCCGACTCCCAAAACGCGAGGCCGAAGGCCGAACTGCGTGAATTCGGTGCTTCCAAACTTTCTACCAAGTCAACTGTCTTGATGACCGAAGCCGGCGGGCCGAATGCCCCACGGCAAAGCGTCGAGGCTTGCGAAGGCCGAAGGCCAAGCTCTGCGTAGGGCCGAAGGCCCGAAGCGTCACACGAGAGGGGGAAGTTGAAGCTTAAACACGACCCAACACTTTTCCTATTGGGAGTCGCTTTTTGGGCGTCGGGGTGGAGGCTTCGGGCCTTCGGCCCTCCACCGGGGTCGGCCTTCGGCCTCCCGGCCTGAAGCTCGCCCTTCAGGCTCGCTTAACCTACTTGGAAATTTGTCTTTGCCCGTGTCCGCCACCATTTTGGATTTTTCCAAAAATATTTTTTTGACATTGTAATCTTGGGCCTTCAGGCTCACCGCATGCCAATTCTCAGCGCGCTCGGACCAACTTGAAAAAATTAAAAAAAAAGTCGGCCATTTTGATTTTTTTAATGTACTTTGTTTTGTCTCGGGGCCCTCTATGATATTTGGTCGAGCACCCCCCACCTATCACACATCGTTTAAAAGTTTCCATACAAACAAACAACAAGAATATTGACCATGTTCGAATCCCGGTTATGTATGATAGATTAAAAAAAAAAATTGAATGCCATTATTATTAAATCTAAAATCAGAGCCATGGTTCCTAAGAACAGATTTCGCTATCTCTTATAGTTTCTGACTTCTCCATACTGACCCATTTAGATTGATCACCCTGTATATAGATTAAACATTTTAAATCAGGCCACAAGGCCTATATAACAAATACAGACTAACATATATATATGCATTGTTATAAACTAAACACTATTTAGTCTGATCTTGTCTTGTGTCGGATTCGGCAGTTTACCCCGGAACCTCCGAAACACGACACCCTTCGGCCAGAAGTCGGCGCACTCGATGGTCCCCTGCAGCGAATTTAGTTTGGTAAAACTAATAAATGTAAAAAAGGAGAGCCAAGTTCAATACAAAAATTATGCTTGGCTGTGGGGTTCGCCGCAAAAAGAATGGAGATTTAAATGAGTGCCAAGTTCTATGCAAAATCCAAATATGTATTTATAGGAACAAAATAACATTATAAACAAGTATTAAACTCTATTTCTTTGCTTTATTGGATACCTATAACAATTGCTGTTATTTAAAAAAAATGCGAGATCTTAAAGCAGGTTAGATTTGACTTGGCCAGTTTTCATTACATCAGTCATTTTATAAAGTTATTCAACATATATATTTTGTAATTCTGATAAAAACTGGCCAAGCCAAATCTAACCTACTTTAAGATCTCACATTTTTTTTAAATAACAGCAATTGTTATAGGTATCCAATAAAGCAAAGAAATAGAGTTTAATACTTGTTTATAATGTTATTTTGTTCCTATAAATACATATTTGGATTTTGCATAGAACTTGGCACTCATTTAAATCTCCATTCTTTTTGCGGCGAACCCCACAGCCAAGCATAATTTTTGTATTGAACTTGGCTCTCCTTTTTTACATTTATGTTTTTGATGGGATTCTTATTACTTGGCCAAACTTGTGTAGAAGGAAAAGGAAAAATAAAAGTCTTCAGCAGGAATATAAGACACAAATATAATTTTGTTTTTGCGTTACTATTTCAATCATCAAATATAAACATACCTTGATTATATTATTCTAGTGAGATCCTCATAGATAAACAAAAACATTTACTTAAAAAATTACAAGGTCGAAATGTCACGGAACTTGTGAGAGTAATATGTGAAAAATAAAAACTTTTATGACAAAAAAATCTGGACACAATTTAAGAAGCATCCAATTGCGTCGAGGAATCATCTGTATTTTTGCTTGTTTCATTACCTACTCGCTTCTTTTTTTGTCCTTTGTATTCTGTAGCAATTTGTTAGATCTGAAAATAAAGATAACTTGCGTCGTCACGGATGTCGATTTATAGGTTTTAGGGAGTGCAGAATTCGAAAACGATGATCATTTTATAATCCAAGATGGCGGCTACGTATTTTGTCATAAAAGTCGTCATGAATATCGTTTTATAGGTTTTAGGAAGTGCCGATTTCGAAAATGATGACCAGTTTGGAATCCAAGATGTGTGCCGTGCACTTTGTCATAAAAGTCGTCATGGATATCGTTTTATAGGTTTCAGGGAGTGCAGAATTCGAAAATATTGACCATTTTGGATTCCAAGATGTCTGCCGTGCACTTTGTCATATAAGCCGTCATAGATGTTGATTTATAGGTGTTAGGAAGAGCAGATTTCGAAAATGATGACCATGACCAATAAAACGACATCCATGTCGAGTTTTAACATAGTGCATGGCCGCCATCTTGGATTCCAAAATAGTCATCATTTTCGAAATCAGGGCCCCCTAAAACCTATAAAACGACACCCATGACAACTTTTATGACATAGTGCATGGCCGCCATTTTGGATTCCAAAATGGCCATCATTTTCGAAATTGCGTCCCCTAAAACCTATAAAACGACATTCATGACGACTTTTGTGATATAGTGCATGGCCGCCATCTTGGAATCCAAAATGGTCATCGTTTTCGAAATCTGCGCCCCCTAAAACCTATAAAACGACACCCATGACGACTTTTACGACATAGTGCATGGCCACCATTTTGGAACCCAAAATGGTCATCATTTTCTAAATCTGCGCCCCCCAAAACCTATAAAACGACACCCATGACAACTTTTATGACATAGTGCATGGACGCCATTTTGGAATCGAAAATGGTTATCATTTTCGAAATCTGCGTCCCCTAAAACCTATAAAACGACATTCATGACGACTTTTGTGACATAGTGCATGGCCGCCATCTTGGAATCCAAAATGGTCATCATTTTCGAAATCTGCGCTCCCTAAAACCTATAAAACGACACCCATGACGACTTTTATGACATAGTGCATGGCCACCATTTTGGAATCCAAAATGGTCATCATTTTCTAAATCTGCGCCCCCCAAAACCTATAAAACGACATCCATGACGACTTTTATGACATAGTGCATGGCCGCCATCTTGGAATCCAAAATGGTCATCGTTTTCCAAATCTGCGCCCCCTAAAACCTATAAAACGACACCCATGACGACTTTTATGACATAGTGCATGGCCACCATTTTGGAATCCAAAATGGTCATCATTTTCTAAATCTGCGCCCCCCAAAACCTATAAAACGACACCCATGACAACTTTTATGACATAGTGCATGGCCGCCATTTTGGAATCGAAAATGGTTATCATTTACGAAATCTGCGCCCCCCAAAACCTATAAAACGACACCCATGACGACTTTTATGACATAGTGCATGGCCGCCATTCTGGATTCCAAAATGGTCATCAGTTTCGAAAGCGGGGCCCCCTAAAACCTATAAAACAACATCCATGACGACTTTTATGACATAGTGCATGGCCGCCATCTTGGAATCCAAAATGGTCATCGTTTTCGAAATCTGCGCCCCCTAAAACCTATAAAACGACACCCATGACGACTTTTATGACATAGTGCATGGCCGCCATTTTGGATTTCAAAATGGTCATCATTTTCTAAATCGGGGCCCCCTAAAACCTATAAAACGACATCCATGACGACTTTTATGACATAGTGCATGGCTGCCATCTTGGAATCCAAAATGGTCATCGTTTTCGAAATCTGCGCCCCCTAAAACCTATAAAACGACACCCATGACGACTTTTATGACATAGTGCATGGCCGCCATTTTGGATTTCAAAATGGTCATCATTTTCTAAATCGGGGCCCCCTAAAACCTATAAAACGACATCCATGACGACTTTTATGACATAGTGCATGGCCGCCATCTTGGAATCCAAAATGGTCATCATTTTTGAAATCTGCGCCTCCTAAAACCTATAAAACGACACCCATGACGACTTTTATGGCATAGTGCATGGCCGCCATTTTGGATTCCAAAATGGTCATCATTTTCAAAATTGGGGCCCCCTAAAACGTATAAAACGACATCCATGACGACTTTTATAACACAGTGCATGGCCGCCATTTTGGATTCCAAAATGGTCATCATTTTCGAAATCGACACCCATCTCGACTTTTATGACAAAGTGTTTGGCTACCATCTGCATGCAAGACATTTCTATTATTTTTACGTACAAAAATGGCCCCCTGTCAACTTCCAACCGAGAATTAATCGATAATTTATTCGATTAATATTCAGATTAATTCAATTTCAATCTATGTTAGGTCGACTAAACTAATCGCGATTAAAATTTGAGGATTAACGTCGAATAAACAGTTAATCTATTAAGTCCCATCTCTGACCACGGCATTTCTACACTTTGAGAATATCTGAAAACAAATGAACACAAGGAGCCATTTTGCAAATCCAGTAACTTTGTTATTACTTTTGACAGCGCGTGTCATGTGTCTACACAGAGTCGACACAAAGTCGAAACATTTGCGACTACTTTGTGACTGCAATATTTCTCAGCCTTAAACCATATTTATACATCATAATTAACAAGTTTCGTAGTATGTAAAGCGTTATTTCTGTTATTTAAGTATAGTATACGCATCGAAGTACTAAAAATGCATCAAATAATATATTGATGAACACAGGCACTGAGAAGTAAACAATTTCATTTCCGGCTAAACTAAAACAATGTGGTGGCGCGTTGATTATATTACACTTAGTTTATCAAATCACTCGAGCAGTTTAATTCCCCATAATAATTTAAGTCCTATTGTAATATAAATGCAAACAATATATAATTACGTCTTGTAATCCGTTTTAGGGATGGCGTATTAATGTCACTTATTTTTATTAAGTATTTTTCCATCTGACAGTTTCCATTTGACAGGAACAAAATGAACGAATGAACGAATGATTTTGGCATAAAGTAGTCGCAAACCCGAAACAATGTGTGCACACGGCGACCACACTTTATGTCACTTTGTGTCATGTGTCGACCCTTCCCCATTTCTGGTAACTGTGTCGACACGGCGACGACTCTGCGACTGGAATTGTGACCGAAACAGACGGTGTCGACACAAGATGTGTCTACACCGCGTCGTAACGGCGACTGGAAATGGTTGTATGGGCTGTTATTGATCGCTGAGATGAATCCATTATTATTTTCGTAACTATACTTCGTTTTTTTTAGCATTAGAAATTAGGTAAACAATCTTGATGTGTCTTTTAATTGAAAAACACATTTTAAAAATAAGTTACGGCAAATATGTAACAATTATGAATCTAATACGATCATTTATTATGTTCTTCTGCTTTCATAAGTAATATTTATTGATTTTTAAAAAGCGTTTTTCAATTAAAAGACATGCCAAGATCGCTTACCTTCTTGCAAGTTCTTTCTAATGCTAAAAAAAACGAACTATAGGTAACTCAACAGAAAATTAAAGCTTGACCTAAGGATGTATGATAACGCGCCATGTTGCGGAATTACACTGGAAAAAAAAATTTCCTACCTATTAATATTAACTGTCACCCTTTACAATTGTTTTTTAAGTTTTTTTTTGTTTTTATTTAGTATGATAATTTTTTTTTTATCTATATCTACATGAAAATAACAGCACCCTCTGGATAATGATCATCAGACATCGTAAGTTTTATAGCATATTGGTATAGATAACATTTTTTTCGGGGCAAGTTTTAATTTCATATTTATTTCGTCTTAGATGACGACATCTACAAACCAGAGAAATTTTATACAAATGTAACGAAAAAAAAACGATACTTTGACTAAATAAAAATCGGGTCACAAATCTATATATATCCGGTTTCCTGTATTGGCGAAACCCATAACAAAGCTCCAATCGCATTCAACATTTTACACAAAGAGGTTACTTAGAATCTAAATTTGATCAAACATGCCCGTAGAACTTTTAATTTCATTGGGAAACTTTGACCAGCTTTGGCGCAAATTGTACCCAATAAAATTAATTTGACTTTTGGGGCTTTATTCGAGGGCCGATTTCACTGCGTGATGGGCTTTATTGTTTCTTTATGTTGGTTTTTAGGTTGAAGCTAAGGGATCTATCTTCGGATGTGTGCGCGGATGTTGTGAATGTTGTATGTCGGGCTATTGACAATTTATATTCATAGTTTGGCCAGGAACTGTTTGATTTCAAATAAAGATAGAGAAAATCATACTGTCTTTGTCTTACGCTAGCACCCAAAAAAAGGGATTATTTTTTTCTTCTTAATATACTGACAAATTGGCTTTGCCAGACTATAATTAATACATGTACGTGTGTGTGTGTTTGTGTACGTGTGTTTTATTTATACGTGTGGTGGGTGGTTTGTGTTTGTGATTTTTCCATAGAACCCACCCAAAATTTCCATAGAATTTTCGTCATGTAGCACACAGGCGAAAAATCAATAAAAGTCGGACAAAACCTAAACATTCAGGATTATTATAGAAATCGTATTAATGCAGGTTTGCCTACTAATAAAAACAAAATTACAATTATATTATGACATTTTATTAAATTTTGATCATCATATCTGGTCCTTCTAAAAGATTTAAAACATTTTGGCATATGGGAAGCGACTTTTTACTACCCAATTTTCTTAGTCCTGTTATATAAGGATCAGAAGACACTAAAAGTCTTTTCCATAGCCATTTGCCTAAAAAAACTGTGACTAAGCGCTCATGCTTGATTACACTAGTCATCGATTAAAATGAAAATTTTGTTAAAACGTCGCGTAAGGTCGCATAAAATAATGGTTGTATGTTAAAACCCAGGTTCTGTAGTTTCTAAAATTGATAATATCAAAACCGGATCTATCAGGAAGTTGTACTTTTCTCCTTAGTGAAGTTGAACAATGTGCAAAAAATACAAGACATTACACTTTTTTTTTTTATAATAAACAAGAAAGCATAGCTATCAAAAGTAACTATTAGTAATTAGGTTATTACCTCCTAGAAGGGTATCCATCATTAAATCACAACTTTCTGAAAGCAAACGATAAATAAGTAAGCACATAAGTAACACTCGCAGAGCAGTAAAATATTCGCCTTTGAACAAGTCGAACTTTGGAATGAGAACGTGTCGCGTAGATGACTCTAACATGAAAATGATTATGCGAGTAGCGTGCACTGTTTATTGGACTACCCGCTAAGATTGGTTTTTGCCTGTTGGGGCTACTTAGAAGTTTTTTGGTTTTGTCCGACTTTTATTGATTTTTCGCCTGTGTGATGTAGTTACAAAAACCTTGCAAAAATTTATTACGTACGCATTTCTTATTACTTACGTACGTGTACGTCATTAAAACACGCGCAAAGTTAAAAATGAATATAAAACATATTTTACTACATACCACATACCGTTACATAACACGTGTGAAATAATATTTATGTACATGCATATTATAGTAACAATTATTATTGTAGTGTAGTAACAATGTTAACACTTGTACTGCAGTAGGTAAAGTTGTAATGGTTACAATAACCTCTGTTCTCTCTCTGTTCATTACAACTCGTATTTCTACTCAATTAATGTATGTGCAAACGCACAGTCTATGAAAAACATCGGTTTTAGACCTCAAGTTGTTTAAAAAAATTAGTACGAGTAAGTAGTGTCATTCTATGGAACTTGCTAACTATGTAAACAAACCGTCATACTGAAATCGTCATTCAGTGACAGCTTCAATATGGCGGTTTGTTTACATAGTTAGCAATTAAGTTCCATAGAAAATTATTTTCAATATCTCAACAGCTTTTTAATGACTTCGGAACGACAGCTTTTAATGAAAGACTTGAAGATTATTGTAGGTACGAGTATAAAAGGGCCGTCTTATCCTCTAGCCGCTCAGAATAATACAATTGAATGGAAGGCCTATAAAAAGGCCCATCCCATTGCATTTTAAATTTTATTATTTTTAACAAATCAAGATTACATTTGTTTGGCAAGTTCTGATCTGTGGCCGGCTGGGGGATAGGTATACTCATATTTTTACACCCTATAAGGGGTCATCCATTAATTACATCACACGTTTAGGGGGGGGGGGGTCAAGAAAATGTGACATGTTGTGACAAGGGGGAGAGGGGAGTCACAAACTTTGTGACGTCACTTTAACTTCATCAGTAACCAAAATTTTATTTTAATCATTTTAATTACTTTACAGTTCAAAAACAAGTTTTTGGAACGATAATCGTTTTTATTAGTTTATTTTTTTTTCATAATCAGTTTTGGGTTATAAATTTACTAATATTATGACAAAAAAATAATAATACTTAAATCGATTTTCCGATTTCGCTGAAAAAATGTGACGTCACACCAGGGGGGGAGGGGTTTGCCAAATGTGACCAAGTGTGACAATGGGGGGGAGGGATCAAAAAACCTTGAAATTCGTGTGACGTAATTAATGGATGACCCCTAAGGTTGTTTTATACCTCGTGTAACTACATGACGCTGTGAACGTGTTAACAAGGTACGTAGTGAGTGTAGTGTAGGTATAAAATTACTATATAATATGTTGTCGAAAGGCGGTAAACCATTGATTGTACAACATGTCCAAGATGTTGCTGTTTTCCGTTATATTTTCCAATGCAGTAATCACCCTATACGCAATGCCCGCTAAGGAAAGCAATGGAACCGGTAAGATTTTTTCTGATATGAGTAATATGACCGGTAAGAAAAGTTTATTGTATTTTACAAGCTTTTATTTAGTTTCACCTGACCGTTGTCTGTCTGTCTGTCTATCTGTCTGTAATCAAATCTTGCAAGTTAAATTTGATCCACTTCCCGGTTTCCGATTGAGCTGAAATTTTGCATACATACGTAAGTCGGGTGACAATGCAATATTATGGTGTCATCAAGCTGATCTGATGATGGAGACCGGAGGTGGCCATAGGAACTATGTGATAAAACAACGAAACCTAATTGTGTTTGGGGTTTTTAGAATTGTCTCGATGAGCATTAATTGCCTATGGAAAGAAAAGTACAGTCAGCGATAAAAGCTTGTACCAAAAATGAAATTATTGCCAAAAATTTATTTATGCAATACTTGCCTAATATAAAAAAAAAATGATTATCTATATTTGATACACGCTTTTATTGCTCATGTCCTTATAATAATGAGAGTGTAGCTATATAAAGTAAATTACTTATATAGGCAATAAATCTTTCTAGTTTCAGTTACAATATAACACTATTTCCTGTTTCTTCTTAACTAAAATTAATATGTTTTAGTGTACCATACCAACATCTTCACTATTTTCCTACTTATTTTATGCAGATGACGAGTTATCTTCCCGTATTTTGTATGGAGATTACGCCGATATAACGGAGTATCCATATTACGCGTATATTAAACCAACCTGCGGTGCCGCCATCATCTCGGACAGGTGGCTGGTGACGGCGGCTCACTGCATCCAGTAAGTTTCAATAATAATTTATAAAATAAATTTAGCCTATGCTCGAGAGGGCTTGGGCTGTAGTCCCCACGCTAGCCCAACGCGGATTGGGGACTTCACATACACCTTTGAATTTCTTCGCAGATGTAGCTAGGTATGCCGGTTTCCTCACGCTGTTTTCCTTCACCGAAAAGCTAGTGTTAAGTAAATATCAAATGATATTTCGTACATAAGTTCCAAAAACCTCATACGAGCCAGGATTTGAACCCGCGACCTCAGGATTTAAAGTCGGGCGTCATATCCACTCGGCCACCACCACTTCGAGTAACTATTAAATTAAAACACCCAAGCAATTCGCACCCTTGAAATTTAACAATATTTATTAGATTTGTTTCATACCTACTCGTAGTCAGCGAGCCTAGTCGTAGTAGCGTTCAACATCTACAAACTACACATGTGAAGCAAGTATATTATGCTAAAATACGCCATTAGTAAGTACCACTATAACCTCCTAAGGCCCAAAGTTCTACCTATAGTACCTCTTCAATTCGATGCAATTTAAATCCTATTCAATTGAAACAGAGTCGCTTTTGCTTTTTTTCGTTCAATTTTCCAACAGCGAAAAGTCAACTCTATTTCCTATATTGTAGGTTCCAATTTCAGTGGCAAATTTTGGATCTTTCATTTGTATGGCTGGGCCTTAGGAGGATAATACCGACTTACATTTTTCAGGCCTATGATAGAGGGACGAATTAACCAAGTGTGGGTGGGAGGCAACACTGTTCAAACCAGTCAGCGTTACACAATCGACTTTATGGTGGCCCATCCACGTTATAACAAAGTCATGATAATCAATGACATCGCGCTCCTGCATCTGTCCCAACCGTTGGCTTTCAGTAATACTGTTCAACCTTTAGAACTACCAAGAATGGAATACGAGCTAAATGCTGTCCATAAATTTGCTGGGCATGGACAAAATGAGGTAACTAAACTTTTGAAATACCTATTTTAATAACAATCTGTTCATGTAATAACGGGGCGTTTTGTCGACTAAATAGTGTTTAGTTTTAAGTTTATAAAATACATTATGTATGTTGGTCTGTAAGGTATTTGTAATATGGGCCTTGTTGCCTGAGTTAAATTTCTAAATAAATAACTAAAGTGACAGAACTTACAATAAATAAATAACACAATTTTCGGAATTGTACAGTCACCTGCAATAATATGTTACTTTTCGAAGGCCGCAAAAACATGTGACACGCTCTTATGGCTCTACAAATAAGATCGTGTCAGATATTTTTGCGCCCTTCGTTGTGTAACATATTATTACAGGTGACTGCACACCAGCACGTAAATGCTCTTTTTATTTCTTCAAAAACGGTTGAGAGAATTGCATTTTATACACAAAAGTAGTAAACTAATTTGATGTAAATTTTGATTTGTTTTCCTCGTATCGACTGGTAAAATTAACTTTTTAGTTATGATTTAGAATGATAAATATTTAGAAGCGTCCATTACAATTATCTGTAATGTTGTACAGTTAGTATTTTTCTCTAGGTACTCGGTAAGTATTTATAGGTATAGTACATGTACTTGTACATAGGTATATTTATTATAGGTACTCGGTAGCAAAGTTTGTTTAATCCTCGCATCTTGAAACCCTCGCCAAGCTTAAGATTCCATCAATTATATAAACTTAAAATGATGTTGTAGACTTTTCATGTGTTATTTTCGTTTGGCGTTAGTCGGAATAGTCGGTGTATATACATAATAGATACAAGGCCATCTGCTGTTTTTATATGTAGCAAATTCTTACCTTTCATACACATTCATTTTACATGTTTCAGTATGGTCACCCGACCGAATACTTGATGAGTATGAAAGCTCGCACTCTAGGTGTAGCAGAATGCTTGTCTAACATCCCTGTAACTCAAGACTGTTACTTATACCATCAATTACCCTACGTCAACAGAGTTAGTATTTGTGTTCAACGGATCGGCAATAGGTTTGGGACATGCTATGTAAGTACTTTAAACATATGAGAAACATAAACTATTTAACTAAGACACCAAGATAGAAGGCAAAAATAATTAATTAGCGTTTTATTTTATTTATTTACATTTTTATTTATTTTTTATTGTGATCTTTTTTGCCACTTTTGTGTTATTTCTAGCCAGGATAGCGAGCCCTTTTCATCCTTATCGGAGAAAAAGGTGTCCTAAAATATACATACATTTTTCAAACTTTCATTTATGTTATTGCCATAATGGTGAAATTTTGTCCTATTGTGTTACAATAGGACAAAATTCTGGGACATTTTTTATCCTATTAGGATCGAAAGAGCTCGTAATGACGAGTAGAAATGACAGAAAAGTAGCAAAAAAGGTCACAACATATAAAAATGGCAAAAAATAAAAGAAAAAATAACGCTCTAATACGCTATAATTCAAAAATAATTTAAAGAAGTAGACCAGCGGCAACCTTTTAGCAGCCAAGGGCCACATAGTAGTTATCGGAGGTGACGCGGGCCGCACTTTGTTAATATTTATGACTTTATGAGACATTGTCGTTTGTCACTATTACATACAAAATAGCCAAGGCGGCACTCGGGTTCAAGGTTCACGAGCCGCATGCGGCCCGCGGGCCGCAGGTTTCCGACCGCTGAAGTAGACGATTAGGCATAATATTGTTTTAACTTTCAGGGTGATTCAGGGGGTCCGCTCGTCCGGGGCAAGACTCTAGTCGGTGTCCTGTCACACGGACCGGACGTGTCCTGCTCAAGTTGCCTAGTGGACTTCTTTACCAACGTCGCTCCCTTTGTGGGCTGGATCAAGGAAATCACCGGTGTCGGTTACTGAATATAGAACAAACATATTTTAGAAAAGTCTCTTCTGTGGAAAATAAGTACAATAAAAGTTAATGACCCGTATCACGTATTTCTTATTTGATTTATATTAACCTCGCGTTTATCTTTTTTTAATTGTTTATTTATTTGGTGGACCGTTTTTTTCTCTATTACACAACTATCGATATCGATAAAAAATGTTTCTAACACTAGCTAGATTGCGACTGTCTGTTGTTTTACCGCGAAAATTCCGGGCTCTGATTATCAGATCTTGGGACTCCGGTGTCGTTAAAATCCATAGATGTCGCTATGTGCGCCTTCCTAAGGCATGTACAAACAGCAATTGTCCATCGGTGGACCTTATTTCAAAAGGCATAAGGTCTACCGATGGACAGTTAAGAGTGTGGGCGATGGTACACAAAAAACGGAAAATATTCTTATTTCTTTTAATTTAAAATGCAAGCAACAACAACACATAAAAAGCTTTAAATAAATTAATAAAGTTTCCTGAATATTGAAGATAAAACATACCTATATAATCAGAAGCGTTAGAGTGACATTCCATTTCCAACTGCAGCTGCAATACTGTTCATTTTACTATGGAAATTGACAGTGACAGCGACGCGTTTCCATAGTAAAATGAACAGTATTGCAGCTGCAGTTGGAAATGGAATGTCACTTTTAGTGTAAATTAATTAATTTGTCAAGTCAAGAGCTCTCAAAGGATTACGGGAGTGTTCGAGCTCCGTAATTAGGTGGCACTCTTCTCCGGATAATATCATGAGGAATCGTGGTTGCTGCTTCACTTCGTAGACTTATGCCACTAAAATTTATAGGTGTAGGAATATACGAACCTATTTGTATGTATGTATGTATGTATAAACTCTTTATTGTATATAACACAAATCACAAATTTATGATACAGGATCGGCAGTACAAAGGCGAACTTATCCCTTTAAGGGATTTCTTCCAGTTAACCTTTGAGTAGAACTGTACCTATTTATTAGGTACAGTTTGGAAGAGCAATGTGCAAGTTGCTAAATGCTCTCAAAATTGTTGGAAATTCCTAGAAAATTTTATGAGACACTTAAAAACAGTGCTGAACATTAGCACGCAGCGATCAAGAGGCAGAGGCAGACCGCCCGCCACTTGGTGGTACACTGTCGAAAGGGACCTAAAAACTCAGAATATCCCATTGTTGACAACCCAGGACAGACCGGCCTGGCGCAAACGCACAAGAAGGCCCGACCCCAAATGAAGTTGGGACTAAGGGCAGGAAGAAGAAGACTTCTTATGCAAGTTTCCACTTCGAAAATTCTCTTTCAGAATAGGACTTATTACTCAATGGTCCTAAATAGGTAGTTAACGACTGTTTCATCTCACGCGTGGTTTCAAGTGGCATCAAAATTAAGACTATCCGTCAGAGCGGTTGGCAATAAACGTGCAGAACAAACACTGAAAACTACTTTGGTGCATTTGCTAGCTTGGAAGAAGTTATTATACGCATGCTTAGTAACTATTTTTAACGTGACATATTTTTATTATTTTGAAATAGGATCTTTTTATCATACCAGATGTGACTGGCCATATGCCTATTACATAGTATTAAGCTCATTTATCAATATAAAACTTACATTTTAACGGTGAAGGAAAGCTTCCGGGAGTTTTCTTGCCGGTCGTGTGTTTACGTTCACGATTTTGATTGAATTTCTAAACAAAGGTAACTAAAAGCACTTGATTTCATAGTCTAGTCCTTATCACATGTATCCACAGTTAAATTAATTGCTAATTGACTTAGTGAAAACAAAAATAACGACAAGGATTTGTTTACGAAAACATTTGACAGTAAGAGAGGTCGTTGACATTGACGGGTGTTGGCGTGGTGACGTCTAGGTGTCGTTTTAAACCGCAAAATTCAAAAAGCGTGAGGTAGATAACAAGTTACAATAATTAAATAATTAACTTCTATTATATGTTTAATACATTATTATAATAATAAACATGAAAATATTTCGGTACGGACGCATTATTTGGAATCATATAGGGAAAAATGTTAGCTCAAACATACTTTTGGTTGTTTATTATTGAGAATGTGTGCGTAGGTATCGTTGAAAAATTACTTCATCAGCATTAATCGGTCATGAGCGTTAATATGTAGGACATAAGGGTTAAGTAAATAAAATAGGAATTAAAATCTTTCTCGTATGGGTTCAGTCGCCATTTTTATGATCTTATTGTTCGGGAATGGTTCCGTTGGGTTTGGCAGATTATGAGCTTTAATGACTAGGGCATATAGCTTAGTAAACAAACAAGGATTTAAGATCTTTACTTCTAAGAGGATCATGTCGCTATTTTTATGACTGCGTTATTAGCCTCAACCTTGCTAGCATTAAACGATTATGTGTATTAATATGCAGGGAATAAGCATTTTCAGATAGTAAACAAACAGGGATATATGACATTTTTACTTGAAACTTAGAAACGTTTGTCGCCATTTGGATATTATATAAGGCTGAGCGGGCGTTGCTAGAGGACTTATTCATTCTCCGATCTTGGGCTAACAGTGTCTCTGGCTTTGGGTGTACTTAATACGGTTTTCTATGCTGTGTTTCTGGGTTCAGCTTTGGGGGTAAAAGACCGTTACAAAGCATGGATTCAGAATGGCAGTTGTTTGAGGGAATTTCATATTTTGCGTGGGGTTCTTTTTGTAAAAGTAAACTTAGATATTCTCATACCTTTCTAAAAGAGTCTTTTTGCTATTTTTAAAGCCAGATCATTGCTTGGACTGACAGTTTGTCCGACTAATCGCTCTCCACCTTGCGGTGTTAAAGGGGAACGGTTAGGAGTCGCTTTGTTACCAAGATAAGGGTTAACTTGGCACTATCTTTTTAACAACATAGATAGTGAAAATATCTCTCCCTTCCTGGCCTCCAATGCCCAACTGCTAGACTAGAATGAGGGCGTCACGTGCGCGCCATTGAGGGTAACCTCTGCTCATTTGAAACCTACAGTATTTGGTGACCTTGTATATTAAATATATTTATTCATACCATTCATAGACACTATAGGGACCTGTGTTATCCATGTTGCCACCCTGCCTTTGTGCAAATCGCCATGGAGGGACACAATCACACCGGCCTGTAGGTTGCCTTCTCGGTTTCGCCTGCCGAATGATTACAGATTATCGTAGGGTCACACACTCGTGTATATTACAAAGCATTAGGTCAATGGTAAGTGCGATCTGTGCTTTGAATATACTAGATTAGGGCCAATGTGTAGGTATAGGGTAGAATCACACACTAAAATATAGGGTTTCTTTTAGGTTGGTATATATTTCTCTTTTAACGGCTTCAAATATGGTATCGATATTTTAAATCATGCGGTATAAGGTGGTTAATAATCTAAATCTCCTACTTATTTGGGTAAAAGGTATTATTTTAATTTTATCTATCACAATTCTGGTCTTCTGGAGTAGAAATGAAGTACTGGGTATTGTAATCAAGGTTCCAAGGTATATACAAATCAAATTCTTTAATATCAAGCAGGGTTTAGGAACACAGACTTTTCTGAGATAGAAAATCGAAGAATGGTTTGTTTTAGGGAACCTCTGGCAGGCAGAAGTAATCTAGAGGGTATTTCGAGCTGAATATATCTACTCGTCTTGATATTCTTAGTCTTATAAGCTTCAATTTTAACAAATAAACTTAGTACTTCGTTTATACCCCTAAAAATCAGATTACTGCTTATACTCTTAGCTCTGGGAAATTGGATTATTAAAGGATTCGTATCCTTAGCTTTTCGATGTAAAAAAGATTAACTTTTTGATGATTGATGGATACTTTGGCACTTCTTTTCATCATCATCTAGGTGCGCTTAGGTTGCGGAAGTGTTGGTCATAGCCCTTCCGGCTAAAATGGTAGGCTAGGTGATTCGATTGATTTTGTAATCGGACTAAGAGCTTTCCGACCTGCATCGACCGTTTGGAAGCAGCACGTGTGATTAATCACACATCGTTTAGAAGATGATAGTTAATTTTAATTAACCTTGAAATGCTAGGGTGTAAATGAGCTTAACTCAGGAGTGCTGCTCCGACGTTATCCCGAAAGCTTAATAGGCGTAGCAGGATTTTATCAACAAATATTTTTATATTTATTTTATCATATATGCGGCATTCTTCAATATCGTTTTAGTTTTGACACTTACATTACGCTATAAAAATGGTAGAATTTTCTAATTTTATAATAAAATAAAATGGTTACAATTATTCCTTAGTTACGTAATAAATTATTTTAGTATTTTAGATATTCTTTCAATAAAATCTAGATAGGTCATTATAACGATTAAAACCAGTCTCCCAAAATTAGCATCACTCATTAAAGGATCTAGGTTTCCGCGGTCCACTTCGAGGGGTCCTAACTGTTAGCTAGACGATTACGAGGCCAAATTTTAGGGGTAGTTATTAAGGGGATTTATTTAGTTATTAAGGGGGTATATTTATGCGGGGAGGGTACATTTTTGGTGCAAGTGACGCAGGATGTAGTTTACCTGGATTACTACGGTTTTTCTAGAAATATTTACGTATAAGTAGCCTTTATGGCTTTTGTTGCCATGAAAACGGAGTGAGTATGCTTATTTTTGGGTAGTTCTGTGGTGTCTTAAAGAATAGTCGTGATACATTATTTTACTATTCAATTATTATTATTTACGCGTAGGAAGGTCTTAAATAAAAGTCATGAAACATTAAGTTTATCATTCCATAGTTAATATATACACATAGAAAATAAAAGTCGAGTAGTTTATAAAATATAATGGTCTAATATTTTCTTTATTTATCTTTCGTCTTAAGTTACTATTATTTTATTGTAGTAGTAAGGGTTACTCTCCGCAGTCGAAAACAACGTAGTTATCTCAGTTCGCTTATTTATTACAACATTATGTAAAAGGCTACAGTAGTTACGCACAAGCCTAGGCCCTATGCACTTATGCAGCCAACAGGCACTAATCTTCTAAAAATTCTAAACAGGTAAGTCATTTGTATCTCGGACGTCATGATTCATGATTCTAAGTCGACATGTCGTTGGCGCGTTCTATCTCGGAGGTGGCGCCATCTCTTGACGAGTTTGGTACTACATTTTTACTCGTTCTCTGTTCGCGGTGTTAGGGATTCCTTTTCATATTCCTCTGCTAAAGATATGTGTTATCACAACTATAAATCCATTTTCTTGTGTCATTGATACCTGAAAAATAAAGTAACGAAGTTAAAGTAGGTACATGTATAGCAACAGTAGCGTTTATTCCGGATATTTTCATCGAAAAAGGAATTAGTTTCATCGCAGGCATCAATAACAATAATGAGATAAATAAATAAATAAATATATTCGGGGCAGACCTTCACATTCAGGGAAAGGTTGTGCTGTTTTAGATACCACGTGGCGTATTACATACTTGTATGAATAAACACATACTTAAAAGATAAATAAATAATGTCCATGATTCGTGGTAGACGCGTCTGGCCCGTCTGGCAGCATTTGTAGGCAGGGTTACTATAGTCAGGGTTAGGACGCCGTTGCAAATAGACTTAAGATAATATTATCTAAAATAAGTATCTAGTTGTGTTAGAAGTCATGCTTTAGTCGAAAGTTATGGGGGCGTGTAACAGTTCATTTACACGGGAAAATACCAAGGTACAGGGGGCGTATTCTGCGACTTTCTTATTTCCCACTTTAAAAGTCGGCAAAGTTTTGCAAACTAGTAGAAATTTAGTGGAACATATACATGTTAGAAAATTTATGTACATACTCTTCGATACGGAACCCTAAACGTCACAATATTTACCTAGATAAAAGCTAAAGTATGTGTAATTACTGTTTATTGTTTTGACATTATAGTCTTAAGCCTCAGCGAGCTACCTTGTGTGGCCTCCTCACTAATTTTTGAAGCTACACAATAAATTTCATTAAAATTGATAAGGATAGGTTATGTGCTAAGCACCTGGGTTAGCAGTGTACATAGATACATAAGCATAATTGTACTATACAAAGGTATATCATCATCATCATCATTGCCTAGGATTACAGTACTGTTCTACTGACGGTACTTTTCAATCGTGTTCTGATTGTGGTCAAATAATAGTATACAGTTGGTTAAACTACCTAACGTGAATTAAAATGCGGGGTTCAATTTTTTCTGTAGTTCTGTGTGTAGACAGCAGCCATTTTTGCAGCAACATTCTTGAGATGAAGCCAGCAAACAGGAGTCTTCATGTATCAGCATTGTCTTGGTAGACTGAAATAAGTTAGACAAATACATTAGAAAATTCAGGTAAAACAAAGTAGCATAAGTAGCTTTAGATTTCCTCTCCTTAGAGTCAGTTTTAGCTGGGCAATAACGTCAACATTTTTCTTAAGACATCCATTCGCGGGGGCGCGATATTATTTTTAATGCATGTGTAGTTTATTGAAATAAGTGGGTACTTCAACAAAACCAGTCTGGGTTTGTCAGGTACATAATCATAATCATTTATTCGTCGCAATCCATAGTATTATTACAGGTGTTTTAAGTTTAGATAAGTACAGCACTACATGTGCTCTCCAGAATTTCAACAATATTATCGTCAAAATAATAACATAGTAGAAATAGGTATAAATACATCCATGGAAGGAGGATTCAAAATACAACAAAAGTAGGCAGTACTTCATATTTTTCAAAAATTCCAAAAAAGTTTGAGAATCTTTGCCTTGCGGAACATACTTCCATAGTTAGGTCACAAATAAGCTAGATTAAGTTTACTTAGTCAATAGAATTAGAATAGGGTATGTAGGCTAAACATAGGTTTCAACTCATCACTCTTTCATCAGGAACTCTCCGCTCAAGCATTTGAAATAGTAGTGTCAAACATAAATCATGAGTTGGTAAGTTTATAATGAGTTATGTATTTATGTAATGAGATGAAATACCTGTCATAAATGGAAGCAGTCAGCGGATGTACAGTGAAGGCAGGTATATAGACACTCCGGGACAAAGTCAGCCTCCGGGTAACACTGAAACAGGATTTATGGAAAAGTTGGATAATGTAGGGTATATTTAAGAAATTCTACTTATAAGTCTCATTAACAGTGTTTATTATTTACTACAGGTAGGGTCTTCACAGTTAAGAAAACAGAAAAAATAAAAATTTTAAGTTTTTTTGTAGACCAAATGGAAAAGTTCAACTATTTATTTTCTAAGTAGAATTAAGTCTAGAAAAGCTTTTATACTTACTAGGATAGTGTCGAAGCACTCGGAGGGGCCTTTGTGGGCAACAGTGGGAATTTCTCAATGTCACTGGGTAGCGGGCAGTCATCGGAGTTGGTTTGTTTGCTGAAAATTGAAACATACATAGTAAGTAATATAACTCACAGTTTAGGGGTCCAAGCACATGTAAAATACAATACAATACTCTTTATTGTACATCTCACATGCACGTCGTACATGTACTGGGTTCACAGGTTCTGCTTTTTCATAGCTACCACACTTTGTAGACAAATGTCAAAACCTGCCCTCATTATTTATACATAACAGTAAGGTTTATTGTCACAATAGGAATAATTATGTCAGGGCCAGGTTTATGTTCACATATTTTTGTTTAAGTTACCAACATGTACGGGGTCATTTTCAAGAGGAAAATACATAGTCATCATCAGTTGTCATGAACATGTAAATAAACAGGTTTATTTTAGCTGACGTTATTATATAGTTATGATATTTGTAATATATTGTATTTCCAAGCTCGAAACACTTTTATTTCAGGAAAAATAATTTTAGCCGAACCATCTCTTAGAACGACAATGTTTAAAATTCACAGTACAGTAAGGGCAAGCCTAAGGTTATTTATATGGTAACAGGGTAGTTATACTTACTGTTAAGGGTCAGGAAACATTCTTCAAAATCAGCAAATGGAGTTTTCCACGCCATAATTTCTACTTATTTCTCTTCGGTAACAGTTTTCATATATCAAGCACCGGAGAATCATTTTAATGTAGTTGTCAGCTTACTGAAACATCAAACATAG